>NC_035434.2:169757315-170045584 GCF_002127325.2 Helianthus annuus | reverse complement strand
GATATCCTGTTTGTGTATCCTGTTTCTTCGAGGATCATCCGGTTCTGAACTTACCTTATTTCCCTCTTTGCAGAAACTTGCCGAGATCGAGACCCATCTTGGCCATGTTGAGGATCAAGAGAGCCAGATTGCTGACCTTCAACAAATGGGTGTGCTTAAGGATCTCAAGATAGCAGATCTTGAGAAGGAACTCCGGGCCACGAAGGCTGAGGCTGCTCAGAGGTTGATTGATATGGATAACGAGAAGCAGGAGATCACCCAAGATGCCAAGGTCTCCGCGGCAATTGCTATGTACAAGATACAACTTCAGATGGCCGAGGAGGCTCAGGATCCTACCTTTGACAAAAGCTCGTGGGACGTTGAAGGTTGGAAGGCAAGGCTGGCAGACCTGGAGGACGAGGATGAGGCTGAGGAGATCCCCATGCTGGAAGGTGGTGATGCTGACAAGGATCAAGGTGGAGCAGCCGGTGGTGATGGAGCAGCAAAGGAGTAGGCTGCATGATTGGGCAATGATGGATATTGTTGACTAGGCCGGAGCCCAATTTTTTTAGGTTTGGTGGTAGTTTTTGTGGTTGTTGATGGTTTGAGACAATTATGGTTTGTAATCTTCGAACAATAGTCTTTAGGGTTAAGGATCCTGGATCCTTAGAACAATAGGTAGGATTGCAAAAGGTGGAGGGATCCTCTGTTTGGGGGATGAAGCCTTTGTGATCCTGCCGCTTTTAATTTCCTGCAAAATGCTAAGACCGCATAGACAATGGACACCCTTTGCCAACCCATGTGGACGGGCCACGTTTTGCTGGTAGAAATGTGGGTTGGCAATTTTGACAACTTTCTTGAAAGGGTTAATGATCCTTTTGTTTAATAATATAACTTTAACTTTCTGGCTTATCTTGTGTTGTTATCCTTTAGTTATCTTCTTATTTCTCAACCTTTTGTAGTATATTTGCTAAGGTGACAAGAGTTAAAAATATGTTTAACAAACTTAGGATATGATCCTTGATCAAATATCCTCATATTTAAAATTTCTCAAAGTATTTTAGTTCAAGGATCGTAGGTTTGGTTGTCAAAGTATGAGGGTTGGTTAGGATAATGAGTATAATCAAAATAGTCAAGGATCATACCTGAGGATCCAAGTTAGGATCCTTACCTTCAATCATAGATAAGACTTTGATAGTTAATAAGGATTAAGGATCCTTATATGTTTAGACATCCAAAACCTGAAAAGTGAGATATAACTTGGGACTAAGCCAATGTAAAAGATAAATTAGTAACTGGGGACATGCCCAAAGGATAACTGGGGATGATCCCGGGGGATCACTGGGGATAAACCCAAAGGATAACTGGGGATAAGCCCAAAGGATAACTGGGGACAAGCCCAAAGGATCGTATGCAAACTGGAGTATGGCCCTTATTGGCGACTATCCAAACTTAGTGACATGAAAATGTCAAAACCTTAGCTAACGTGAAAACGTTAGAAACCTTAGGAACGGATGTATGGTACGTCTACCATTATACGGAGGATCCTAAATATAGCCAGTACGATGAGGTTGTCAGCCCCGAAAGTGGGTACTGGTCCCAAAGACGTGAACTATACCAGGATCATCGTGCGCTGCTGGCGGAAACTGGGGATAATCCCAAGGATAACTGGGGTTGGACCCAAGGATCTGTGGTGCTCTTGGAGATCTTTGACGATTTGCTGAAGATACCTGAACTTATCATAACTCAAATGGTTTGTGAGTAGAGGATGAAGGATACATGATCCTTATCCTTAGGCAAAAAGTAAGAAAGTGTAATAGTTTTAGGATAAGCGTATTACCAGAGTAAGGATCGCTGATATCTCCGGGATCCTTCAAGGATACTTCAATGTAAGGATCACATGCATGAAGGATCATGTTCACATGAAATATTTTTTTAAGTGAACAGCATTCCAGGCTCTTGGTAACAAGTTTCCTTCCATGGTTAGCAACCTGTATTCCCCCCTTTCCTGCTTCAGCTTCAATCAAGTAGGGACCTTCCCATTTTGGTGCTAGCTTCCCGTCAGCAGGATTGATAGTATTTTGAAATGCTTTTCTCAACACCATATCTCCGACTTGGAACTTCCTTATCCTGACATTTTTGTTGTAGGTACCAGCCATTCTTTGTTGGTAGCTTGCCATCCTTATTCTAGCTAGATCCCTGACTTCCTCAATAGTATCCAAATCCTGAGCTAGGATTGCAGCATTTTCTTCAGGATCACGAGCAATTGTTCTAGCAGTTGGGATTACCATCTCTGTTGGGATCACTGCTTCTGCCCCAAATACTAAAGAGAAAGGTGTTTGACCAGTGGCATTCTTGGGAGTTGTTCTATCAGCCCATAGCACATAAGGTAACTCCTCTGCCCATTTCCCCTTCTTGGATCCTAGCTTCTTCTTCAGATTGTTGATGATGATCTTGTTGGATGATTCTGCTTGACCATTGGCTTGTGGATGAACTGGTGTTGATGTTATCATCTTGATTCCCCAACTGTCACAAAAGTTAGTGGTTCTGCTTCCAATGAATTGGGAGCCATTATCACATACAATTTCAGAGGGAATGCCAAATCTAGTTATAATGTTTCTTTTAATGAAGGATATGACTTCCTTTTCTCTGACTTGAGCGAAGGCTTCAGCTTCTATCCATTTAGAGAAGTAGTCAGTCATAGCAAGCATGAATACTTTTCCACCAGGTGCTTTAGGGAGCTTGCCAACTATATCCATCCCCCATCTCATGAATGGCCAAGAGGATGGTATTGGGTGTAAAAATTCAGCTGGCTGATGGAGGATATTGCTATGTCTTTGGCAAGGATCACATTTCTTAGCATACTCTACAGCATCCCTTTTCATGGTTGGCCAGTAGTATCCTGTTCTAAGGATCCTTGAGAATAATGCCCTGCCCCCAGTGTGGTTTCCACAATCTCCTTCATGGAAGTCTCTCAACACTTCTTCAATTTCAGGATCCTCGATACATCTTAAATATGGTCCTGCAAGGGATCGTTTATATAGCACATTATTTAAGATTGTAAATTGAGATACCTTGATCCTGAAAGCTCTAGGATTTTCCTCCATTGGAATCTCTCCGTTTTGCAAGTATTTCATAATAGGTAGGATCCATGATCCTGAATAAGATTGAGCTTCTTCACTAGGGATTATTGCAGTATCCTCTTCTATTTCCATGGCCACTTGATTTTCAATAGCAGGAGCCAGGATATGGATGATAGGGATACTTATGTCTTCTGGAATTTTTAAGGATGATCCTAGGTTGGCCAATGCATCAGCTTCCGTGTTATCCTCCCTTGGTACCCGTGTTAAGCTAAAAGAAACAAAAGAGAGTGCCAATTCTTTGACTATCTCTAAATATTTGGTTAGTTTTTCACCTTTAACAGCATAGGATCCATTAAAGTGATTAGTGATCAATAATGAATCTACATATACTTTAAGATACTTTACCCCCATATCCTTAGCAATTTGTAAGCCAGCAATTAAGGCTTCATACTCAGCCTCATTGTTAGTTGCTTGGAACTCACAGGCTATGGAGTGGGGTATTATGTCCCCCTGTGGCGATTTTAGTAGGATCCCTAGCCCTGTGCCTTTGATATTTGAGGATCCGTCCGTGTGTAGTATCCAAGGATCCTTGGTCTCATCCAGCTGCTGAACCTCCAATTCTGCTTCTTTTTGTAGATCACTACTGAAATCAGCCACAAAGTCAGCTAGAGCTTGAGATTTAATAGCTGTTCTTGGTTCGTATCTTATGTCATGGGCACTAAGCTTTACTGCCCACTTAGCCATTCTCCCTGACATATCTGGTTTCCTGAGGACATTCTTGATTGGAAAATTAGTTCTAACAACAATAGTATGGGTTTCAAAATAATGTCTTAACTTAGTCGATGCCATGATTAATGCAAGGATAAGTTTTTCGAGGTGTGAGTACCTGGATTCGGCATCAAGTAGACTTTTACTTACATAGTAGATAGGATATTGTGTACCTTCGTGATCCTTAACAAGGACAGCACTCACAGCGGTTGAGGATACCGCCAGATATAAGGATAACACATCTCCTTTTTCCGGTTTTGCTAAGGCTGGTGCTGAGGACATATATTCCTTAAGAGCTTGTAAAGCGTTCTCATGCTTCTCGGTCCATTCAAACTTCTTATTCTTCCTTAGGATATCGTAGAATTCTTTGCATTTTTCTGAGGATTTCGATATGAACCTGTTCAAAGCTGCTATCCTGCCTGTCAGTCTTTGAACATCCTTGGCATTGGCAGGAGATTTGATATTTACTAATGCTTTGATTTGTTCCGGGCTTGCTTCAATGCCTCTCTGAGTTACCATATATCCTAGGAATTTACCTGCCTTAACACCAAAGTGGCACTTTGAAAGATTAAGCTTCATGTTATATTTATCAAGGATATCAAATGCTTCTTCTAAATCCCTTAGGTGATCTTCAGCTTTCTTTGACTTGACCACCATATCATCTATGTATACCTCCATAGTTTTTCCAATTTGATCTTTGAACATCATATTTACCAGCCTTTGATATGTTGCACCTGCATTTCTTAGTCCAAAAGGCATGGCAATATAACAATATAAACCGGTTGGGGTCATAAAGGCTGTATCCTCTTGGTCAGATGGTTCCATCTGAATTTGTTGGAATCCAGATGATGCATCCATAAAGGTTAACAGTTCATGCCCCGCTGTTGCATCCACCATGGAGTCAATGTGGGGTAATGGGAAAGGATCCTTGGGACATGCCTTATTCAAATCAGTGAAATCGACACATACCCTCCACTTTCCGTTTTTCTTTTGGACAACAACCACATTGGCTAACCATTTTGGATACTTTACCTCTCTGATCATACCTGCTCGAAGTAGTCTCTCTACTTCTTCTTGGATAATGGCATTCCTTTCTGGTGCAAACTTCCTCCTTTTTTGATGGATTGGTTTGATAGACCTGTCAATGCCAAGTTTGTGAGTAATAATATCCTTAGATATACCTGTCATGTCTTCATGTTTCCAAGCAAAGGTGGATTTTCTTCTTTTGAGGAAGGATATTAAGTCTTCTTTCATCTGGCCAAGGATCCCTGATCCGATATAGATTTTTGATTCAGGATCACTAGGATCCAAGAGTATTTCGTCCACATCTTGTTCCCTTGCCTCCAAGACATTCCTTGGAGGATACTGTAATTGTTATTGCTCCCTTGGCTTCGAGGTTGGCTTCATGGATGAGGTATAACAATCCTTAGCCTCCTGCTGGTCACTATCGATCTTGATTATTCCCCATGGGCTAGGGAGCTTCACACATTGATGGTAGGTAGATGGGACTGCTTTCATATCATGTATCCAAGGCCTGCCAAGGATAACGTTGCAACAAGATAAACAGTCAATAACACAAAATTTTTGGTAATTATGTAATCCTTCCATGTAGATTGGGAGTTTGATGTCCCCCAGAGTTTTCTTCGTTTCCCCACTGAATCCTACAAGCACGGAGGATCTTGGTGTGATGTCTGATTCTGGGATTCCCATCTTCTTCAAGACATCAAGCTGGATAATGTTCACTGAGCTCCCTCCGTCAATAAGGATCCTGCGGACAAAATGGTTAGAGATAAAGAGAGTGATAACTAAACTATCATGGTGAGGATCCTGAATGTTAATGCGATCATCCTCATCAAATGTTATCATCTTCCCTTCTGAGACACTTGAGGTTCTAATAGGCCTTTCTCCATTATCCATTTTTGATTCTTTTGCATGTCTTTTGGCCGCTGAAAAGGATGTACCACAGATGTCTGATCCTCCGGATATAAAGTTAATCACTTGTGCGTTTGCCGGAGGTGCTGGAGCCTTTTCAGGGATCCTTTCAGGATCCTGGGTCCTTTGCTTTTTTCTCCCCAACAATTCTTTTAGATGCCCCTTGCTTAGCAGGTATCCAATTTCTTTTCTTAAGGCTATGCAATCTTCAGTTAGATGCCCGAAATCCTCATGGTATGCACACCATTTGGACTTGTCTTTAGTCCCGGATGGTTTATCATTCTTCCTGGGCCACCTAGCTTTTTCACCTAGATTCTGCATTGCAAGGATTAGTTCATGATTATCAACGGAAAAACAATATTCTGAGATTGGAGGATATTCTTCATCATCCTCTTCTTGGTCAACAGCATGCACATTCTTGTTCTCATTTCTATGGTAGGATTTGAACTTGTTGCTTTTAAAGGAGGATCCTTGCTTATCTTGTTTTGAGGATCCTACTTGTCTCTCCTGGATCCTCTTGTCATCCTCTAGCCGGATGAACCTGAGTGCTCGAGTTCTTACTTCATCTAGATTCCTGCACGGTGTCATAACAAGATCATCATAGAATAATGAATCCTTAAGCAGTCCCATTTTGAAGGCTTCAACAGCCGTAGCCATATCCAAGTTGGGAATGTCCAAGGATTCTTTACTAAATTTAGTTATATAATCCCTTAATGATTCATTATGATTTTGAGTTATCCTGTACAAATCATTAGTTAATTTTTCAAATTTTCTACTACAAGAGAATTGATTATTGAATAGATTAATTAAATTAGCAAATGAAGTAATAGAGTAAGGGGGAAGACTTAGCAGCCACTTAAGAGCTGATCCAGTAAGAGTGGATCCAAATCCTTTACATAGGCATGCTTCCTTCAATTTTTCTGGGATAGGATTGATCTCCATCCTCTCCCTGTATTGTGCTATATGCTCCTCTGGATCCGTTGTGCCATCATACAACTTCATGGTAGGGATATGGAACCTTTTGGGTACCTCTGCATCACAAATTGGTGGTGCAAAACGGGATACCTTGTGGCTTCCATCCGCAATCTCTGGGATAGGCTTGACTACCCCTGGAACACTTGAGATCATATCTTTCAGCTTCTGCAACTCCCTGGCCATAGCATGATTGGTACCTGTATCCTGCATGAATCCATGGTTAGTGGTAGGGTAATTGTTTAAAGTGTTACCTCCCATTGGGTTCAAGTTAGAGAATCCATATTGCTGGGGTTCTGGAACAACGGAGGGACCAGTGGAAGCAATGGTCTGCATTGGAATGAAGTCCCCTTGATGGACATCTAGACTTCCTGTTTGCAAACTTTTTAGGGATCCTGGCATCCGTAAGGATCCTGGTATCTGGGATGATCCTGGAACGAAGGAGGATCCGTGAACCTGGGATGATCCTGGAACAAAGGAGGATCCTTGGCCCTGGAATGATCCTGGAACAAAGTAGGATCCTTGAAACTGCTGTGCCCCTGGATAGGTTCCCGGATTCATAAAGGATCCCATGTATTGAGGATAGGATCCTACAGGCTGAAAATGTGAGTCTGATGTCTGAGTCATTGCTGCCGAGTTGAGATGTGATCCTCTTGACTCCCCTATGATTTGCACGTCCGGGATCCCTGATGGCTGGGAAGTGATCATTGGAGTATCAAAGCTCAAGGATTTGGGCATCAGTGGAGAATGATCCTCTGCCGCTTTCTTTTGTCTTTTGAGATCTCCAATTTCCCTGAGGATCCTTTCGTTAGTTTCATCTTGCCGCTGCATACGATCCTTCATCTGCAAAATTAAAGCAAATACATCACTAGTACTGGGAATAGAAGAATTCATAGCAGAAGAAGATAGAGGTTTAGAGAAGGTGGGAGTTGATCTTTTCTCAATATTTTTCTGAGATCCTGCCGGTGGAGGAGGCAAGGTGATCTGTGATGAGGTGACTGCAGACATCGCCGTGGACGTGTTCTTCAATGATGAAGCCATGTAACTTCTTTCAAATGATTTCGAACAAAAGATTTTTCTTATGAATGAAGCACCAATTGCCCCACGGTGGGCGCCAAACTGTTTTGGTCAAAAATCACACAAGGATAATGTAACCAAACTTTATGAAAACGGGGTATGATGCTTGGTTGATTATGAAAGTAAAGGATCACTTCTGTGATAAAGATGCAAAGACACGATGATTTATACGAGGAAAAAGCCCTTGATCAATGAATGATCTCCGGCATAAAAAACCTCGGGTGATGGCAACTACCGATCACCAACTTCAATATAACAAAAATATGATTACAACTTTGGATGATAATGAGCTGAGTACAAGGATCACTATTGCTTTTGGTGTCTAAGTGTGTGAGAGTTGCGTTGTATGTCGTGTGTGTTCTTCCGAATGAGGAAGGGTGGTACTTATACGTGTGTAGGTGACCTATTTTAGGTAGCTAAACTAATATTCAGCTCATTACCCCTTTAGAAATGAGATACAATCTAGCCTAAATAGCCGCCCATAAATCAAGCCAAGTTTCCATATCCTGTGCAACGTCTATCTTCAATTAAGCTCTTGCCATAATTGTGAAGACGCGTCCCTGGATCATAATGCTTAGAGCGTATCCTGCTATATGTTCCTGCAAAACAATATTGTATTGAGCGGAAGTGGCCGTTAGTATGAGGATCACCATAATGTCCCATGATCCTGATCCTGAAGTCCTGCTGAGGATCACTGTCTGCCAAAGAAATAAGGATCACTGGTTAGGATCATGTGTAAGGATCACCTATAATAAAAATCCAGTCCTAACAGTAATGTCTTCACCGATTTCATACAACCAAAACCATATCAACTTTCAATCATCATCATGCTCAATTAACTAACACTACATTACTTAAACAAAATAAGAAGTGATTACGGAAATCACTTACCTCGTGCATCCATGTTCGTAACCGCTTCCTTGCCTCATTTCGACCCGTTAGCCTTTCATGCTTGGTCCATGCTAGTGTGGTTCCTATCCTTTCATGTCGTCATGCCATAATAATGTTAGTACTCATGCTTATTCATATTAATACACATTTTCCAGCTCTTATCTACATTGACTTTCACTAACACGCATACGACATAAATTGTCAACCACATTGTTCAGTTAGACAACCTAACGTAATTCATAACATCATCCTTTACTAGCATGGTCATATATTATATATTTAGTACACATTCACTTCTTGATTGAAATTAAGTGATTAATAAAAACACATGGGGAGCATCGCCCGTTCAAGCACAACGTACAAGCTTCTTATGCATAATCTTGATCATCACATACATTCAACCCGAATTCTCTTATGAATTTCCTCTAAGGCACATTATTCAAGTTAGTTTACTACCGACCTCGTCATTCCCCAATTCATTCATGAATGTCAAGCCCTTTGATAAAATTCTCATATCCTAATATCACTTGGGCATTTCATCAAACACTTGGTGTGCATGCCATCACTTAAGCCTATAGTACAAGTATTTTATGCATACTCTTCCTAGTTCATAACATAGATCATCAATTTCAACTAGAATCATATAACTTTTATGCCATTATCTAACAATTACTCATTACATACAACATCCAATATCAACATCACACAAGTATTGAACATGTATAATCATCCATATCATCATCTCTACTACTACAAGTGGGTTTCACCCCAAAACATCAAATTAACCCAAACCATGCATAATCCATGTTCTACATGATGATTCTAACTCATAAACAAGTTCAATTTCATACTACTTCATAGATTAATCAAAACCCTTATCATTAACTAGCATCAAATCACATAATCCGACTTACCCCATGATGGGAAACCCTTAGATGACTAAGGAATTGATCACATGCATCCGATTGACCTTCAATTTCCTTCTTAATTTGATGATTTGAGAGGTGTTAGGGTTTTGAGGGGAAGGTTTCCCCTGGTCTCTCCTCACGATCGCACACACACCCACTTCCATTCCCTGGGCATTTTTTATATATGTTTTAATAACACATTTTTCATTTTCAACCCCTCATTTATTCATAACATGTCATCTTCCCCCATTTCTACATACTAATCTAGCAAACCTTCATGCATACCTAAGAATTTTAGATTTACTAAAATTTATAAGACTTTACTAATGGTAAAAATCTATGTTTACCATTTCTTTCCGTCAAATACTGCGATTAAATCATTATATTATGTCATACGAAATTTGGGGTGTTACAAGTCTACCCCCCTTAAAGAAGGTTTCGTCCCCGAAACCTTTCTCACTTTCCTCTTACACACACACATCTATGTTTGACTTAATAGTCACATTATAATTATAAGTAATCGTCCTATCTCATTTCGTAATTATTCATACACTTGACTTCTTCTTAACAAGTCTATACTTTCCATGGCATACTTTCACATAACATTCTCATTTCCTCGACCCGTTAGTAGCAGGTCAGTATACATATTCATTTAAACTTATAATAATGCTTACCTTCATATGATCTGTTTAAAATAGATTTAATACCTTTGCCTCATCCTTTAAGATTTCATTCCAAGCACACGTTGTATAACATTTAACTCTTGTTTTGTTATCACAACAAAACTACTACTTCATAGTTACACCTACATGCTTAACTCCATAGTTAGCGTCATTCTACGTTTTCTACAGTTACTTGTACCATGCGTACTTTTACATTACCTTTAAATCATCCCATAAATTTTACATTACTTTTTCTCTTATTTAATACATTATTTAGTTTACATAAGTACACGGGTCATACTAGTCAGACATCGCGTACCATACCATGCCTATCCTAACATTCATTTTACTAAGGAGTTACTCACCTATAACTCTTCTACCATTTCCTACGTACATGCTATAACATATCACACATTCCAATTCTTACACGCATTTCTTTCATTTTATTAGTCATTTCGCCAACTTGCCACATTTTGACTTTTCAAGGTCAAATTGCACTTCTTACTTATCATAAATGTATTGAAGTACATGCCCTTACTTCTTTCCTTTCATGCTTACTTGCAAAGACTTTATTACATCGTTTCAATATTTCTTACCAAACTTACCCTTCCCGTCAATACTTAAGTTATTGTCCGGGTCGTAGCCCTTCATCCATCCTGACTCCTAAGAGTCGATTTCTAACACATCTAACGCGTAACTCATACAAAACTTCTTTCATTACACTATCACCTTTTACTTTATACTAACTTACATGGCCCGTTCAACTCAATCATGGTCGAACCATCGGCATCTTCTTATATAGACTAATTTCATCCTTTTATATTTTAAATCCGTTTCACGAACTCAAACGTCACATTCATGCCTTTTATTGCTTTCATGTTTTGAATCCGTCTAGCGGTTCCAAACATACCATTCATACATTTCCTTCCTTTCGTGCTTTGAATCCTTTTCGCGGATTCAGACATTTCATTTACATCATCCATTCACATCTTTCATTCATTACATGTGCTGAATCCGTCTCACAGATTCAAACATATCGTTTTCTACATTTCATTCCTTGAATCCGTCTTGCGGATTCAATCATTCCATTCATGCCTTTCATTCCTTGATTCCTTCTTGCCGATTCAAACATTGCATTTACACCTTTCATTCTTTGAATCCGTCTCGCGGATTCAAACATTTCATTTATACCCTGTTGATCCGTACTTTCTTATGGATTCAACATTCTTCATTTTTATCACTCATACTTTTCATTCCTACATAGTACTCTTAATTTCCCGAGAGCCTTACTACCCACTTCACCCGCACGCCCACCTGCTACCCAATTCTAACGGACATACCTGCGATAATTACCACGGTCTCACGAACGTCATATGCTTCTTGCGTACTGGCCAGGTGCGCAATTCACATACTAATTTCGTGCCTTCAGGTAATCATTGCCTTATGTCCGCATTAGTGGGTCTCAGTTCGTGCTACATTTTTACATTTTACCAAGACAATATCGTTGTCTTCCGTTTAGTACTTACCCTCCCAAGGAGACTTCTTCCTTTTTTTTTAACAACGGTACCCATACATTTCAACATTGTGTACCTGGGGTCCGTCTGTCCATTCGCATCCTTGACTGCCTTAGCATCCACCTTAGACTGCATTCACGGATCATCCTCTCCAAACTTTTAAGCTTACCTTGCACATAGCAAACCGTTAGCTTCTTCATATGAATACATACATACACGTTTTCATTCCATTTCTACCTTTAGATCTTGATCGAGTCATGGATTGTACAGGTTCCTTATCACAAGAGCACATAGGTTTGAGTTCAAGTACCTACCTTCTCGTACTTGATTCCCTCAAACCAGGGCTCTGATACCAACTTGTAAGACCCTAATACGTATTTGACTAAAAGTCGCAGCGGAAGTTCAAGCCATAAACTTTCTTTCATTATAAACACCTTAACTTATTTAAAAATTAACTTTAACATAACTCTTTCACATAAATCCATCAATCGACTTATTTACTAAGTAAAAACATAGCTTATGTTTACTACATTATATACATCAACGTTCCCGTACAATCTCACTAGTGACTCGATCCTCGATCTCTATTCCTTGATGATCCTCATGACTCGTACTACCTGCGCTCACCACATAAAATTCATAACATTAGTACGCATTATAAACCTACAAGATTTATTCACGTTTACTTTCTGTTCCGTTAACTCTTTACATCCCAGCTTCCCATCTGATCGTACAATCCGTGGTGAGACTTTCTCATTGTACCTGCGTTACACTTCGTTCACAAGGCACACTATTATTATCGTCAGTACTCAATTTCATTGAATACATGCGTATATACTTTCATACGTACTTACATATATGCATCCGTTCACACATAACTACTTACAAACCTACGTACCTACATTCTTACGTACGTTCCTACATACGTGCATACCTACATACATACATGTCTACATACGTACCTATTACATGCCTTCTCACAACCCTACATACGTGCACACATTCGTACATACTCACTTGGATATATATATACACATACACATACTACCTACATACACACCTACATACATACATACATACATTCATTCATACATACCACTTATATTCACACATACATACATACATACCTTCATTCATACATACCACTTATATTCACACATACATACATACCTTCATACGTATCTACTTAAGGAAATTCTTAACTTAGAATCCCACGTTTAGGTACCATATTACTACATATTCTTTAGGATCCCACATTTAGGTACCATATTACTATGTATCCTTTAGAATCCCACTTTTAGGTACCTTATTGCTACATATTCTTTAGGATCCCACATTTAGGTACCATATTACTATGTATCCTTTAGAATCCCACTTTAGGTACCTTATTGCTACATATTCTTTAGGATCCCACATTTAGGTACCATATTACTATGTATCCTTTAGAATCCCACTTTTAGGTACCTTATTGCTACATATTCTTTAGGATCCCACATTTAGGTACCATATTACTATGTATCCTTTAGAATCCCACTTTAGGTACCTTATTGCTACATATTCTTTAGGATCCCACATTTAGGTACCATATTACTATGTATCCTTTAGAATCCCACTTTTAGGTACCTTATTGCTACATATTCTTTAGGATCCCACATTTAGGTACCATATTACTATGTATCCTTTAGAATCCCACTTTTAGGTACCTTATTGCTACATATTCTTTAGGATCCCACATTTAGGTACCATATTACTATGTATCCTTTAGAATCCCACTTTAGGTACCTTATTGCTACATATTCTTTAGGATCCCACATTTAGGTACCATATTACTATGTATCCTTAGGATCCCACATTTAGGTACCTTATTGCTACATATTCTTTAGGATCCCACATTTAGGTACCATATTACTATGTATCCTTAGGATCCCACATTTAGGTACCTTATTATTTATTGTGTCTTTTACCTTTGGGGTGTTACATGTCATGGGTATTCGTGCATAAAAAGGTCTACGACATACAAAACCCTATACTTCTCACTTTCATACTTGACCAAAACATTACACCAAATCGATTAGCTTGTTTCTAAACTACTTTTAAGATCGTTAGCCCAATTTACCCTTCAAGGGCGTTTTTGTCAACTTTATTCCATCCTTTACTATAAAGGGCTTCCTTAAACATTTGACTACTCCCATGACTTAACTACAACTCTAATCGCACATACCTGGCTCGGATCAAAGCTATGACCCGTTTTAATACTTCGTGCACTAATTGACTAAGTAATAGCAACATAATCCCTTTCGCTAATCATCCTGTGAATGCATAATACTTGACAAACAATTCATTAGTCAATATTGCCAAATGGTAATGTCTTCACCGATTTCATACAACCAAAACCATATCAACTTTCAATCATCATCATGCTCAATTAACTAACACTACATTACTTAAACAAAATAAGAAGTGATTACGGAAATCACTTACCTCGTGCATCCATGTTCGTAACCGCTTCCTTGCCTCATTTCGACCCGTTAGCCTTTCATGCTTGGTCCATGCTAGTGTGGTTCCTATCCTTTCATGTCGTCATGCCATAATAATGTTAGTACTCATGCTTATTCATATTAATACACATTTTCCAGCTCTTATCTACATTGACTTTCACTAACACGCATACGACATAAATTGTCAACCACATTGTTCAGTTAGACAACCTAACGTAATTCATAACATCATCCTTTACTAGCATGGTCATATATTATATATTTAGTACACATTCACTTCTTGATTGAAATTAAGTGATTAATAAAAACACATGGGGAGCATCGCCCGTTCAAGCACAACGTACAAGCTTCTAATGCATAATCTTGATCATCACATACATTCAACCCGAATTCTCTTATGAATTTCCTCTAAGGCACATTATTCAAGTTAGTTTACTACCGACCTCGTCATTCCCCAATTCATTCATGAATGTCAAGCCCTTTGATAAAATTCTCATATCCTAATATCACTTGGGCATTTCATCAAACACTTGGTGTGCATGCCATCACTTAAGCCTATAGTACAAGTATTTTATGCATACTCTTCCTAGTTCATAACATAGATCATCAATTTCAACTAGAATCATATAACTTTTATGCCATTATCTAACAATTACTCATTACATACAACATCCAATATCAACATCACACAAGTATTGAACATGTATAATCATCCATATCATCATCTCTACTACTACAAGTGGGTTTCACCCCAAAACATCAAATTAACCCAAACCATGCATAATCCATGTTCTACATGATGATTCTAACTCATAAACAAGTTCAATTTCATACTACTTCATAGATTAATCAAAACCCTTATCATTAACTAGCATCAAATCACATAATCCGACTTACCCCATGATGGGAAACCCTTAGATGACTAAGGAATTGATCACATGCATCCGATTGACCTTCAATTTCCTTCTTAATTTGATGATTTGAGAGGTGTTAGGGTTTTGAGGGGAAGGTTTCCCCTGGTCTCTCCTCACGATCGCACACACACCCACTTCCATTCCCTGGGCATTTTTTATATATGTTTTAATAACACATTTTTCATTTTCAACCCCTCATTTATTCATAACATGTCATCTTCCCCCATTTCTACATACTAATCTAGCAAACCTTCATGCATACCTAAGAATTTTAGATTTACTAAAATTTATAAGACTTTACTAATGGTAAAAATCTATGTTTACCATTTCTTTCCGTCAAATACTGCGATTAAATCATTATATTATGTCATACGAAATTTGGGGTGTTACATCACGTGTCCGAAATACTCGTTTTAATTTCAAAAGGCCATTACGGTCAACTTTTAGGCGAATGACGGAAATGCGCAAAAGACTCGGATAACTCATGAACCGATCACAGAGGTTTATACCAACATGTGACCTGGTCCTAAGAGAGTCCTAAGGCATATCTATACCTCACTAAAACGGGTCAGAACTGAAGTCAAAGCAAAAGTCAAACTTTTGCGACATTCGGCTCCGAACCGGGTCAATATAGCAAATGATCGATTCAAACGAGCGTAAGCAAGTTTATATACTTAATATCACGTTTTATAAGTGTCAAAACAGGTTTCATAACATATACATTACAGATTATGCATAAATCGCTAAAATAGCTTTCTGTTGACTTTTTAACCGCACGTTTGACTCGATATTTGACATAGTTAGAGTGGTGATCAGGGGGAACCCTTTTAGGGGTTTATTACCCTCATTGATACCAACTTATAACCACCTTTAATTCGTCATAAGACAGAACCATCATGGATTTAATTAAAAGTCAAACCGTATTTACGACGGTTTGTTTTCTAGCTATTTACTAAGCATAAACTGAATTATAAATGATCTAGGCAACTTACAGAAGTTGAGAGCTGATTATAGAGCAGAGAAGAGGACTTGAGGGCTCTTGCAATGACCAGAGATGTGTGTTTTTGGTGTTGTGAATGTTATGTGCATAATGTGGCTATTTATAGCCAATGCCAAGCATCTATGATCATTACAAATACCTACAACAGTCCAGAGATGATGGGTAGGTGTCCCAGAGGGCTATGGGTCGAGTAGGGGGCGCCCATGCCTCATTTATTGGAGATTGATCGTTCATAATGCCCAAAAGTCAAGAAAACACCAACTTTCTGCATCTGGGCGTCTCACGCGACCCGCATGGGAGTTCCCATGCACTTTTACGCGGGTCGCCTGAGTTTAAGAAATCAGACGCGTAATTGAGGTGGCTCGCGGCCCGCCTCAACTTAAGCTTAAACTTCACGCGGGTCGCGAGAGGTTTGTTTTTTCAGATTTTTAAAATCTTTTGTCATGATTACGAAATCCTGGTAATTAATAACGAAATCTTTCGTAATGATTTACCTGACCTTTCGGGTTTGAAGGGGTAACTTTGTGGTTTGGCCCTCGGTTATTTACCGATAGGGGCCTCGTGTTATTTACCCGCATTATTAAGTCCCCGGCTAGTTTATTAATTATTTGGAAATCCTTAACTTTCACTGTTGACGCTTTTAACCCTTCTCATACGAATTTGAGTATAACTCTCTCGTTTTAAGACGGAACTTCGCGGAATTTATGCATTATATTCTAGTGAGTGTATAATACTGTTACGAAGCCTTGGGAACGTTAAAGGGTCACTCAGAGGTATAATTAAACATGTTGACACAGTTAACCCCTGTAGTTCGTAATCTCTCACTTTCTTCCGTGTTTCGCTTCCGTACGATTTATGATTTATTCGTTTGAAGGTACAAGCATTATTTAGGGTTACTATACAGTATATTTACCCTTGTTGACATTTATAACCCTCGAATTTACATACTTTCAAGGTTTGTCAAAATTAGTCCTTTATTTATTATAGATGCCACGTGTAATCAAATGACACGTGTTAACACATCATTGGACAAAAATTCGAGGTGTTACATTATGTTTCAACAATGCTATGAGGGATGCCGGTCATATCTTCGGGGCATCAAGCAAATACATAGTGCAAGAGCAGCTTTTCAAGGTATGAGAGGATTTCATTGTAAAGGTTAGTGTTTACCCTTATCCCCTGTTGAGGATATTTTGGGTTTATGTTCAACCCTTGTTCATCGTCTTCGTCCTTTCTTGAGCTTTCCCCTTCAACCACAAAAGCTTCTTGGGTAGGTTGAAGGGTTGCTATCCCTTTTTCAATGGGAAACTTCACAATGCCTTGACCAACTACAACTGCCATTCCGAACACACCTTGCCCTGGCCTTCCTATGATGATATCATAGTTGGAAGGGGTTATTTGGCCTAACGGCTTGGTAGGTATGTCTGCGATACCTTCGATGGAGGATTCAGGCTGTTGAAGCTTTGAACGCTCATCGTCGCTGAGAGGGTTAAAGCGTTTCAAGCTTTTCATCAGCTGAGAGGGTTAAAGCATTTCTCAAGCATGATTTTGGAGGATTCAGACTGTTGAAGCTTTGAACGCTCTTTATCGTTGAGAGGGTTAAAGCGTTTCAAGCTTTTCATCAGCTGAGAGGGTTAAAGCTTTGTTTTCAAGGTCGACCATGTTCACTTCCTACTTTTATTCTTCAACCATTTTGTCCTTGACCCCTTTAACCAAGTGAGCAAGTTCGGAGTTGACGGCTTTTTCGATCCTCTTTTTGGGTTGGAAGCAATTATTGGTATGGTGACCTTTCTATTCGTGAAACTCACAATACTGGCTTGATTATTCCAATCTTTTGTTTTTTGGCAAAGGTTGAGGAGGGCAGAAGCTGTGTTCTACCCCTTCGGTTGCCAAGATCTCTTATGTAGCCTTGGTTAAGGCTGTAAAGTTTATGGTTTTTTCTTGGCTTGGAGGGTTCCGGCCTTCAGGCCTTCTGGAATCCGAACCTTTGAACCGTTTGTCATAAGAGCCATACCAGAAGCTCCAGTTAAGAGTCTTTTATTTTGTTCTTTGATGTCTACAGCTTATTCTCCTCGAATGTGGCCTTCAGCCCTTTCAAGTGTTTCTTCAAGGGTTTTGGGCAGACATTTATTGAAGTATCTTGTGAAATATTTGGAATTTAGCATTCATGAACCTTGCAACCTTAACCTTTTCATTGGCGTAAGTTAAATCTTTCTTCTTGTAACTTTCGATGAAGTCTCTGAGACGTTCATCATCACGTTGTTTGGTCTGGAAGATTATCGTGGCGTCATTGACATGCCTCTGTTGTTATAGGGAACTTTTGCTAAGATCGTCAAAGGTCTGAACGCTTCATCCAGGAAGGTCATTGAACCATATGCGTGAAAACCCTTCAAGGGTTTGCATGAACATGAGACAACATTCGGAGTTGGGTCATTTTTCAATTCTTGCAATCCCGGCGAAGATTTGGAGGTAGTCTTTAGTACCGTGATGGCATCTTTATCTGGGTTTGAAACTTGTAATCAACGATTTGTTGGGAGAAGCAAGACAAGTTTGTTAGGCTTGTAGGGTTTTGAGAGGTCTTCTACTACCCTTGAAGCTGGGTAACCGCTTGAGGTACCCTGGTGAGTGGTTGGCACTTGGTTGATGAAATTAAGGTCAAAGCCTTGAAGGCTTTCTGTGTCATCATCCACTTTTCACGTGCTGTAAAGGAAATTTTTTCCATCATCCGTGTCATCAGCTAGGGTATAAGGTTAAAGCCTTAAAGGCTTTCTGATGGTACTCATGAAAGATGTCATCATCTGTGTCAAAAGGTTAAAGCCTTAAAGGCTTACTGTATAAGGCATTCCCATGAATGTGTTCATGACCATACCACGAGCCGAAGGCAGGGTGGCCATGGCTTGTTTTCACGAAGTAGCAATGGGAGGGAGAACACTTGAAGTTGGTGACGTACCATAATTGATCAAGAGTGGTTTTACGCCCTATAGGTGCACCGGTTGTAACGGGTTGGGAGGTGAATAAGGGAAAAACGGTTGGACTTGGCCTCCCAAAACCTTAAAGGCTTGAGTGGTTGGTCTGTCACACTAGGACCAGCTTCAAGGTAAGATGTGGCTGAACGTGAGCTGCTAAAAGGAAGAGATGGATGGCCAGGTGATAATGAGGGTTTAGACTCCTCATAATTTAGTCTTATTCTCACCCTTTTTTCCCTTTCTAAGCTCACATGATAGTTGAGAAGAAATCTCAGTTGTAAGAAATTTCTAGCTAGTCACTCGGGTGTTAGATCTATGCGTTCCGGTGTATGCATTACATCGATTTTAGTAGGTGCAACCCCTGACCGAGATGGGTTTGTGTTTGAAAAGAAGTGAACTCTGGGAACATATCCCGTTGGAGTACTTTCGGGAGTAGAAAGAGGTGTAGATAAGACCGGTGAGATCCGACCCGAATTTGGTGTTAAATCGGTGTTGTTAGGCACCTGATTTACCTGACCGAGAGACTCGCTTTCAGACATGATGTAAAGATAAAATGGAGCTACACAACTGGTCTTTAAGATAAAGTTAGCGGCGTAGCCCCACGGTGGGCGCCAACTTGTTGATGCAACAAATACAAGACCAAGGCCTGTAGCGATATCTCTGGGTAAAAGGGTTCAGGGGTTAGATTAGCCTAACGCAGGTCGTGGGGTCCCCCCACGTTTGCAAGACGTGGAGAGAGGTTCACTAGTATTGTTTTTATCCTCCTTAGATCTTGAGCTGATTAGAAATCAACCCAGAAAGCGATCGTTGGAGAAGATGAATTATTTAGTGTGAAGAAGAGAAGCAAGCATGAAGCTAGTTCTCAAGAGGGAGAAGGAGAATCAGAGAGTTAGGGTGATATCTGCTGATCCTGAGGTGTTTTGTATGGTGAAATGGCCTGCATTTTATAGGGGAAGGTGTTTCTCAAAGGAGAAACCCGTGACTAGTGAATCTGTGCTTGCAGTGAGGGGTTTGCCCATTTTGGGGGTTGAAGGGTTTGGACCTGCGGACAAAAGGGTGTGCTCTCCCACATGGTCTGGTTGCAGCTGGGCAGGAGGTTTCACACGTTAAGTGTTGATGTGACCAGACACTGTGCTTGTCCTTTTTACTGTTCATGACCGTTGGAACATTTTCGAACCTTTTAACCTTTTAACCTTTTAAGCTGTTGTGTCTCTAATCAGTTTATTAAGGTTTGAGCTACCCCCGTCATCAGTAGTCATAAAGCCCCTTGTGGGGCGTTATGCGACACGTGTCATGCCACGTCACACGGGGGCTTTATGGGGCGTTATAACCCTAAAGCCCGTAGTCATAAAGCCCTTACCCATCATTACCTATTTAATAATTTTCAACTTTATTAATTAATATAAAAAAAATTGATTGTTTCTGATTGGTGGAATGTTGGGATTTAACAACAATAACGGCGCCATCACCATCGCGCCTCCTCCATTTTTTCGATCGATGGCGCCCTCCGTGGCGGTGTGCTGGCGCTATGCCGGCGCGAAGAGGCATACCGCCCCATGCCATGCCGCCCACTACACATCCCCTAATAGAGAAATATATATAGAAAGTTGAGTAAATTACGGTTTTGGTTCCTGTGGTTTAGTGGTTATTGTTATTATTTACAAAATACAAATGTCTTGCACTTTTAATACCAAGGTTTTATATTTTATATTCGGTTTTGATGCACCACACTAACTCCATCCAACTTATAGTTAAATTCCTTTACACACGAGAGGCGTGTGAAAGGTATTTTGGTAAATGACCATTCAAATTGATGAAAGAGAAGATTAAGGAAGATTCATTTGAAAATGGAAAGCAGACATACTGAAATGATGCAGTTGTAATTTATTTTGATTAGAAGTTGGTGAACGATTATTACATATGAGGTCATATGGGCAGAAAGGTATTTTGCTTAGAATTTTGCCCAAAGAAAGACATCCTACTGGTTGTTCGAAGTTTGTTTAACATGAGTTCTAAGTTATCCTAAGGTGGATGGACTTAGATTAGGTTAGATCAACTTCTTAAGCACCTATATAACTAGTTTAATACCCGTCCGGTGGACGGGTTACGTTGATTTATTACATAGTAAAAACTAAAAACGTGAATGAATCTATGAACACATTTTTTTCCTTTGAATTCTAAACGAAAAGATTATTTGCTTATAAATTTTAATAAAAAAATTACACCAATTTTCCCATGTAAGACCAACAACGGCTTTAGACCGATTTTTACACCAAAGATACCCCAAAACTCGTATTTCTTCCTTTATGCTTCCTATATTAGACTGGATTCCTTTGAAGACAGCATTATTTCTACTCCTCAATAAGTCTTGTTTGGATAACCATATACACCACCTTCCTCCATTTTGTAGATTCTCTGCCAAATTTATGTAGATTAATTATAATATGAAGTCATCAAATGAGTTTACACGTGTATAATAATAAGTCTAAAGAAAAAAAGCAAGTTTCAGATTACATTGAGCTTTTAAGTGGATCATTGGCTACTAAAACACTTATTTTAAATTCTGACCTTATAGGTATTAGGCACAAGCTTTTGTAGAGCTTTCATCATCTGCACGTATGATGTCAAGCCTAATTGCATGTTTTTTTTTTCATTTTTACTATGGTAAATAACTAATATCTTCAATTAAAATTTCTAGAAATCAGTATTTGTTTAAAATAATAGTATCATACATTAAACTTATGAGTACATACTTGACAGATTACACTAAAAAAACCACAACAAAATGAAAAAAGTAACTGGTGAACCATTGAAACGTGAAATGGTTACGCACTCCTTAAAATGAAAAGGTTAAGTAATAGTCATGTATGGTAGACAAGGGGCATAAAGATGGATTGATTAAAAAAGACTAACACGCATGATACTTGACTACAAAGAAGTTCTTTTTTGATAAAGTCAACCGATAGTCTTTGAAAGAACTATAAAAATAAAATAATGTGCATTATTTGTTTGGAGTAGATCTCAACTGCTCATGTTCTCAATGAAGTTAAGAGCTATCTCAAGCCTATCCAGGGGAAAGTAAGATTTTTACATCAGGTTCCACCTCCAAAACTTTGAGTCAGTTGCAAACTTCTTTTCGAATGAATCTAGATTTCGCCTCACAATTGAACCGTATCTTTATGTTTCCCCAACTGTTAAATGCAAGACCACATCATATGGGAAACAATTAGTTTCAACAATAGTTAACTACAAGCAACGAATATTATTAACCACGACGAATATTACATACCACAAAGAAGGCCTCTTCTTTCATATTAAGTAACCTCTCTAAATATCAGCTTAAGGACAAAGCATCATCAATAATTCTTGATAAGTTGATGCATTAGTTGCTAACTCATATATTTCCTTTTTTGCATAAGTTTTGCAGGCTTGAATACCCGTCCGGTGGACGGGTTACGTTGATGTATTGTATAGTAACAACATGAACGAACCTATAAAAACAAAGAAGTAAAATAGAGAGACAACATGAACAAACCTATAAAAACAAAGAAGTAAAATAGAGAGACAGATGATACACCCGCCCGCTGGTCGGATGCTTTAATACCATAATTTCATCACTATATTGAATTGCATTCAAAATAAAAACCGTTTTATTCGTGCTCAAAGTACAACTCATTAACATAAGTTCACTATAAAAGATTGGTACAGTTTAGTGTAATCATTTAATAGACCTGTTAACACGCCGAATTTCTTTAAGTTAGTTTGGTCGGTTTCAAGAGTTCACCAACCCAGTTTATCAAACAGGTGACCTGGACCAATCCCAATCCCTACCCCAACGTGACTTTTAAGTTTCTCAAGGTCTTGGATCCGCAAACCTATCTAGAGTCGAATACGGCCCCAGACTTGAGGATAAACATGGTTAGGTAATGTTATAAAAATACATTTATAACACCCAACCCCATTTTATGCGGTCTTTCTCTAAATTTCTTTGATATTACATATGGTGAAGAAATTATTTAGTTACAACTCTATGAGAAGAAAGTTCTAAAAGAAGGGAAATTAGTATATAAATCACTGTAAAAAACTACTTTCTCTTCCCAATTAAACTCATGAATAAGATCACACCTGTTGCCCCCTTTTGCCACCCCACACTCAGAAGTTTTTTATTTGAATTCTACCAACTAAAAGTTTATCCTAATCTACATGAATAATTCTGATAAACAGGAAGCCATATCAATATGAATAGACAAACCTCTATTGCCATGGTGGTTGTTGATGCTTGTAGTTCATAGGGAATAATTCCCATCCATTGTCGGGTTTTTCACGTTTCCCTCCGGTAATAGAACTCGAAGAAGCTTGATTGTGATTGAAAAACCATCTCAACCCCATGTTGTTGTTGCCTCCCTAGTGGCGGATTTTCCAGGGGTATCCTTTTGGTAGATTCTCACTAATTTATCCTAAATCATCCAAGGTTTCCACTACTTTTTTTCCAAACCGAGGGGGTTCCTGGGAACCTAGGAACCCCCTAGATCTGCCACTGTGTCTCCCCATTTCCCATTTCTGATGCCACTTTCAGCCCATTTGAGCTTTTCTTTTACTCAATACGTTTGAGCTAGTTTTAATCTTTTAAATTGGACTGATTAAGATCAAATACAACCCAACCCAACCCAACTCAACCAAACTTTATAAAGGTGAAAACTCACCTCATACAGTGTTTTGTACTCTAGTCTCTCAACATTTCTCTTTGCAGTTATGGGGTCATATGCAAATCTGGTAACTCTTGTTTATCTCCAGGCATATCAAGCCCTTATCTTATGTTGATGCTACTTCATTGTTCATATAACCAAGATCGTCTGGATTCAAAAGTAAAATCTGAACCACAATAATATAGACACATTTGACACGTTAGACAAAAAGCTAAATCAACCCATTAAAAGGTGAATGGGTCAACATTGATATACTACCTTGCGCTTTCAATAGAGGTAGATCCAAACAAAATTGACGGTATCAACTTCACACAAACCATCACAAAGAACAATATCATTGTCAACGGACGCTTCTATCTGTCCACATTTTGCACATATATTATGACAGAATACATTGAAGGAGTTCCTGTATAGAACTTAGTGAGTTGAATAGAAATAATGGAATTAAAGAAAGAATTGACATTACTGAGGATAAAAACCCGAAGATGATTTATCGCCCATGCATTTTGTTATTGCAGACTCAATATATGCACCTGAATGAACTGCCTGCCAAAAATAAGAGTGAAGATATATTTGAGGAAAGGGTAGCAATTTCTTCCGGTTACTTAGAAAAAGATAATTCAGATTTACTTTGTCATTAACGGGTCATATAGAAAAAAATGGTTCAGCAGTTCGAAAGTCGGCCAAAGTGTATTTTTAATATGTTAATTTTTCAAAATCATTTTATTCAAAAGCTTTGACTATTATTTGAAATAGTATAACCTCTTTACTTAGATTCAGCAAGTTAATTATTAAGAAGTCAAGACAAAAATAGGTTGTGTCAACCCAATCTGACCTAGTATGATATGTTTTGACCCGGGCTTGATTGGAGCTGTCACTCAGCCCGCATGCCTGTCCATATTGCCAATTTGAGAGCCTCAGAAGATTGGGCTAAAAGAATATTAATAAGGAATGGTTCAAACCTTCAATTAGGGGTGCTAAATGGGTCGGGTTTGCCGGTTAGCGGGTTTAACCCGACCCGAACCCGAAAATTTTACACGAACCCGAACCCAAAAATCGTATCATTCATATGACCCCGAACACGACCCTGAAATTTCGCGGGTTAACCCGAAGTCCCGAACACAACCTGTTTAACCCGAATTTTTTTTTATTTTATTTTCTGAAATAACTATATTAAAATTAAATTTTAATTAAAAAACACAAATGTATGTAACACAGTTATATTTAAATTACAAAATCTTATATTAGTTTCTCTTTTTAAGTAATAATTATGGAATAAAAACATACCCCATTTAATTTAATTTATGACACAAAACATATTGTATAAAAATATAATATAAATGTGTTAAATGGATCAACCCGCTAACCCGACCAGGTTGACCCGAACCCGACTCGTTAACCTAAACGGGTTCGCGGGTTCAACCTGAAACTGACCCGAACCCGTTCAGCGTGTGTAATGTTCTCAGTGAACATTGATGTCAAAGACACTTTTAATATAATCAATTAGCGCCTGCAACAAAATAAAGATAAATGTGTAATGTTTAACTTCACATGAAAGATACCTGACCATGGTTGGCTCATTTTGTGTACTTACATGATTCATCAACAGCAGAGGAACATTACATTTGTATTTTAAATGCAGAGACTACAAATCCTAAATATAAATGTTGAACTCAACATATATCTACAAAATAATAGGCAAAGTAACAACCGAAAAAATTAACCTCAATATAGTTAGCAAGTAAGTATAGAGAATTCAATTCATTAGCAATCTTAATGGCAGGCCTGCACCAGAAATGTGAGAATATATCAATATACTTTAATATCAACAACATTAGAATTATGAAAATTTAAGAACTGATGGTCATGGTATTGGATAGTTTTTTGTAATCAGATTGTAGAACAAATACACAAACTGCACTCAATCATTTGCTAGAACCTGGTATGTGATTTTCCCAAAAGTTTCCGTAGACATACAAATAATTCGCTCAGTTAGTTATAAGTAGTTGATAGCCCTACAGGAGACATGGTGAAATATAAATTATGTGTTTCATACAACTACATAGTGTTCATTCTTGGATATCCATAAGAAAAGAAATAAAATATGAGTGACAAAAAGAAATGGAAGAAATATACCCCGTGCTTGGCAAGCTCTTGAAGAAGCGGTCAATTGCTAGTTACAAACAAACACAAGATGGCGCCGACATCAACTGGTGAGACATGTGTGGTGAACGTTAATACTCTTGGCAGAGGTGATACAAAGTCGGCCTCAATTGGTGCCCTTGTTCTTCGACAATGACTACTGGTTATCAGAATCCAGTCCGACAGTGATAAAGACGATTAAAGTCAAGAGACTCAAGACGATAATGTAGGCCAAAATGAATCAATCTCGTTTATATTATAGCAGGATAAACCCTAATTTTCAAAGAATTGAAAAAATATTAACCCTGAGCATCAATTTTATAGCATTTTATCAAAATCTCATGAATCAAAATGTTGGCATGAAAGAACTGCAAAACTAAATTACATTAATTGGGGTAATGAGAAATACCTGAGAAGGAAGGAGAAGAAGAGTAGAGCAACTGCCATTGATAATTGAAGGTCTTCATCTTCTTGAACTTCCTTTCTGATGATGGAGCTAGGGTTTCAGACAAATTCGCAAGTAAATAAAGGCATCGAGAAAACCAATTCCCATAAGATGGGTTTGTAACATAAAAATTAGAGATAATAACTAATGCAAGCACAATCGTACACTTGATCTACCATTTCACATCAAATGGTGAAACGAAAACAATATAAACCACACTTTGATCTCGTTCTTATAACCCAAAATAACAAAAATCCCAACTGTCTGAAACAAATCGCAAGCACAATTTCAAACCCAGACCTAATTAAGCAATTTAAAGGGAATGAGTATTAAACCTGCTCACAAAGGGCGTAACGTAACTAAGCGACTTCGATTGAGAATTTGGAGGTGACCCTTTGGGTGACGAATTGGGGGAGCACCAAATCCCGCATAAGCAACAACGGTGAAGAAACGATAAGGGTGTGCAAAGCAAGAGCTCGCCCTCGACATCGCCATATTTCTTGATTATCAATCAGATATTGGGCGATAACTGTTGGTTGTATACGGAGGTTACAGGCGAATTGTACTGCAAACAAACAGAAGGATGTATGGAGGTGGATATTTGGTTGCAAGGGTTTATATTATATAAGAGAGGTCGTCAACTGCATTCTGCCCACGTCCCAGTTTTGTAGCAACAGTGTTTAGTGGGAAGATGGGCCGGAAAATTAGGGGAGCGTACAGAACTGCCCAAAACTGCCTGGAACTGCCATAATAGCAGTTGAAAAATTGAGTTTAAATGGTCAGGATTTGATTTTAGCAAGATCCAATGGTAGAGATTCATTTGAAAGGTAGTTAGACTTAATGGGTTCCATATATATATATATATAATACAAAGATCCTTCAATTTGTTTAAGTGTCTAGAAAAAAATACTATATGCTTGGGAATTGAGAACTTATAAATTATAATACGAAAATAAATATCTTGCCAAAAATGCATTGCAATAACCATAGCATTTACTTAAAGCAAGGTACTAGTTATGGAAACACGCCACCATGTTAATCATCATATAAAAAGATTAGGTTAGATCAACTTCAAGGGCGTGTGGGTAATGGAAAGGAGATTAGATTCTGGATCGATCCTTGGATAAGTCGGGTTCCGCTAAAGACTATGTTTCCGGCTTTGTTCCGTCTTGAAAGAAACAAGTGGTGTGTCGTGGCGGACAGAGTAAATTTTGATGGGAGAACGGGTATTATGGCTTGGGATTGGAAGACATATCCAGCTTCGGATCAAGAGTCTTCGGAGTTAATAGAGTGCGTTAGGCTAGCTGCTGCAACGGAGCTTCAAATGTTTCCAGATTCCTGGGAATGGAACAACAATTCGCTGTAGTATGTGTCAGTCTAGGATGCGAAAAAATGGGTTACTGATGCAAGTCTATCGGAGCTGAATGCTAAGGATAATTGGGTGAAATGGCTTCCGGCAAAATGTAACCTTTTCTTATGGAGAGCTGGATTAAATCGGTTGCCTACGGTAGATGTTCTTCGAAGACGAAACATACACGTTGATACTGCATGTTGTATTTTATGTGTAGGTTCGGAAGAGACGATTGATCACATTGTTGCCGAGTGTTTGTACTCAAATGGTGTTTGGTGTGGTATCGCTAGGTGGTGCCGGATTCCACCAATTTTTTTGTTTTTGGTTCATGACATCCATGTGATCGCGGAGCATTCGGGGTACTCGCAGCCTAAGAAAGAAGTCATTCGTGGTATTTTGGTGATTACGTTATGACGCATTTGGAAGGCTAGAAACGAGAAAGTGTTTAGGGAGACGAATGTGTCCATCGTTCAAGTGATTGCGGATGTGAAGGCCCTTAGTTTTCTTTGGTTTAATAGTAGACGCAAGGGTCTTGAGGTGTCATGGGAGGGTTGGCGTACTTTTGATTTTAACGTAATGTAATTGTTTGTGGCTTGTGGCTATCTCCGTCTTGGAGATAGGCCGTTGTGTTTTATTGAAAGTTGCTTTACAAAAAAAAAGAGTACCGTAACAAAAAAAAAGGCGTGAAAAGTGAACAATCTTAGGCTAAAAGAATCATAATTGTATTAAACTCAACATTGAAACTACAAACATACCTCTAAAACATGTTAGTGGGAATGATTCCTTGTAACGGACATGCATTCCACATTGACTACTATAAAACTAACACTTGCTGCTAGAACTCCAAACTAGTATACAAGCACTACGTTAACCTTCCTGATCTACAACTGCATCATCTCAGTATATGTGCTTTCCATTCTCAAATGAATTCTCCCCAATCTTCTCTTTAATCATTTTGGGTGGTTATTTACCAAAATACTCTGCACATGCCTCTCGTGTCACAGGGATTTAACATAAGTTGGATGGAGTTAGTGTGGTGGGCCAAAACCGTAATAAAATAGACACCTTGATATTAAAATTGCAAAACACTAAGATTTTGTAAATAATAACAATAACCACTAAACCACATGAACCAAAACCGTAATTTACTATAGAAAGTAAAATACACCTCTATATTTAGAGGTTGATATTCAACCCTCTATACTTCTATTGTGAGTGCGTAGGAAATAAAAAATACTAATAAAATAAGTGTCTATGAGTAAGAAATACAACAACAACAACAACAACCATACCCAGTATAGTCCCGCCTATAGTCAAGCTATTGGTAGGATCTGAGGAGGGTGAGATGTAGGTAAGCCTTACCTTCCAATGAGATCCCCAACTATAAAACCACAAGTAAATATAAGAGACAAACGAAGCATGGATAGGCACATAGCTACACTAAAAACAACTAGAACACATAAGGTACTAACATACTCTTTTTACAGCTGCCAAACAAGGAATATATGTGAACATATAAAAGGGATAGATAACACATCATCTAGGCACCCAAACAAGCGATAACATAAAGCCGTGCCAAAATAAATGAAAAGCTTGACTGATAATACTATAAAAAACCAAACCCCTTAAATGTCCTTAACCCTAATCATACGTCTCTACGAACACCTCTCCTCGACCATATCCTCGGAGAGGTGCAAGTCTATCATATCCTGTCTAATCCGTTCCTCCCAAGTTAGTTTCGGCCTGCCTCTACATCTTTTTCCCTCCACATTAAGAGATTCCACAGCTCTAACTGTGACTGTCATCTGTCTCATCCTGATATGCCCAAACCATCTCAATCTTCCTTCCCTTATCTTATCTACTATGCTGGCTACCCCTAATATATCCCTAAAAACATCATTTCTTATCATGTCCAACCTAGTATTCCCACACACCTACCTCAACATTCTCGTATCTGCTACCTCTAGCTTACGCGCTTGCGTCTTCTTGATGGCCCAACAATGTGTTCCGTATAGCATTGCAGGTCTGACCACAACCCCATAAAATTTCCCCTTTGATTTAGTTGGAAACCTCTTGTCACACAATACCCCAATGACTGCTCTCCACCTATAATTTTCATCGTAGACACGATGAGCTACATCACTATATATTTCACAATCCATTTGAACACCAACCTGCATGAGTAAGAAATAGATAGATACAAAAAGTGGGATGTAAGATGTTTTTGAAAAATCAACAAAATTTAGAGAAAAAGTGTGTTTTCACACAGATGGAAATAAAGGCTCCAATGTGAATGCTCTAAATAAAAAGAAAACTGGTAAATTACACTTTTCGTCCTTTATGTTTCTATCGGATTGCAATAGATGCTCTTTAACTTCAATAATTACAGTCATAATCCTTTCTTTGTTAAAAACATTACACCCTGGATCCTTTGACACTAACCTGGTTAAAATTATCAAGTTAAGTATGATCGCGTGCAACACACGTGAGGGTATTTCTGTCATCTAACTTCATCTCACTAACCTCACCACCACCACCCCAAATTTGATATCATCCTCCGTATCAACAACAAATCTCAAGAATCTGACATTTCCTGAACCGTGACGTTAGCATCGGAGTAGAACGGAAGCTTAAGAACTTTTTCGAAGAAGTGTGGCAGTCGCCAAAACTTCCATGAAAGTGGTAATGACAAATCTGCGGCTTTACATACGGTTGTGGTGGTGCTTATGGTGGTGGTATGGCGGTAGTGTCTACGATAGTGGTGTGGTGGCAGCGGGTCTGGTGTGGTGATTGTCTTATACATAAGGGATTGATGGTGAAAGGGGGGTTTTCTAAGGGGCAAAGAAACAATGTTTGTTAAGACATAATTGCCCTCACATGAAGTGCACGAGCTATGGCTTAACATTTAAAATTAACCAGGTTAGTATCAAAGGACCTAGAGTAAAGTTGTTTAGGAAAAAGACCGTGACTGTAATTTCTAAAGTTAAAAGACATCTATTATAATCTCATAAAAAATAAAGGACGAAAAATGTAATTTAGAAAAAAAAATAAATAATAGAAAAGCTCATAGCTCACCAAATGACCTTTGCTTTGCTAACAAAATCCAGGTTTGTAAATGACAACCGTTACAAAAAGAATAAATTTAATGCAAATACTGACCACAATATTTGTAAATTGGAACCCATCAGCTTATTTGTATCCTTTGACACATCAGAGACCCAAACAGAAATTCCAATTAAATTAAAGTATTAAATTAATAATAGAGTAAATTACGATTTTGGCCTCTATGGTTATATTACTTTTATTTTTTTAGCCCAAAAAGTTTTTTTTAACATCTGAGCCCCAACGTCTTTTTTCTAACCTTTTTAACCCAAAACATATTTTTTTCTAACCTTTTTGGCCCCTAAAAGTAAATGGATGAGGTTAGTGTTAGGAGTCAAAATGGTTAGAAAAAAAGACTCTGAGGCTTAGATGTTAAAAGATTATTTTTAAGCTAAAAGTGTAAAACTGATATAACCACAGAGGTCAAAATTGTAATTTACTCTTAATAATAAATAAATTTGACACACAAGAGACCCAAAAAGAAAATCCAATTAAATTAAAAAAATAATAAATAAAGATTTGCAGAAAGTGGGTAGAGAGAGAAAGACTCGCATAGATATTTTTTATTTTTCGTATCGCCTTCACAAAATTAGGGTTTCTACTCGCACGAAACATTTTAATCTTCTCGTAAGTTTCATCTTCAATTTACTTCAATCTCCTCGTTACATCAACATTTCTGCATCCTAAAACCATACATCCAACTCATTGTGCATGAATTTTGCTTCATATCTTCGTAATTCTGTACAGTTTTCTACAATTTGTGTATAGTTCTGTTAATTTATGTAGATTGTTTGTGTAATCTGTGTATTGTGTTGTTATTGTATTGTTTTGTTGCAATATATGACGTATTTTGAGTTTATTGTTTGAAAAATGTTGAATTTAGGGTTTGTTTGATGGTTTGATTTGATCAGGGGTTTTGGTACTGTGGATACAAGATAGAAGGTTAATTTTTAGGTTTTGATGTTGACGAAAAGTTGAAGATAGATTTGAGTTAAGAAAGTTAGGGTTTTTGGAGAAAAGTTTGAAGAGTTGAGGGGTGGAAAGTGGAAATTAGGGTTTGTGTTTGAGTATGCCAACTTCTTGGGCTGATTCAGTTGATGCAGCTGAGAAAGCAGCTGCTGGTGGTTCGTATAGTGTAGCGAATTCGAATTCAAGTTCGTTATCCCGAAACCGACCGACATACGTTCCGCCGCACCTGCGTAACAGGCCGTCTAGTTCAGAGGCGGCAGTGGCACCACCGCCAGCTGTAGCCAACAGTGGGCCTACTTCTGCTGCTCCTGCTGTCGGTGGCGGTGGCGGCGTTGGCGGTGGCGGTGGTAATCGTTGGGCTGCTCCTAGAAACGACTTTAGGTCCGGGTACGCTAGTGGTGGACGCGGTGGCGGTGGTTGGAACAATCGGGGTGGTGGTTGGGACCGTGGAAGAAGTCGTGAGGTTAACCCTTTTGGAGACGATGATGGTACGGAACAACCGTTTGTTGAACAGGAGAATACCGGGATTAACTTCGATGCGTATGAAGACATTCCCGTTGAGACAAGTGGCGACAATGTGCCGCCACCTGTCAACACTTTTGCCGAGATTGATTTAGGTGAAGCGCTTAATTTGAACATTAGGAGATGCAAGTATGTGAAACCAACACCAGTTCAGCGCCACGCGATACCGATCTCGCTTGGTGGTAGGGATTTGATGGCGTGTGCGCAAACAGGGTCCGGAAAAACTGCTGCGTTTTGTTTTCCGATTATTAGTGGAATAATGCGGGGGCAGTTTGGTCAAAGAGCGTCGCGGATGCCTCGTACAGCGTGTCCACTTGCTCTTATTCTGTCACCGACAAGGGAGTTATCATGTCAAGTATGTTTATGATAATATCTTTCTTTCATACATTAGTGTTTCTAAAGGACTAAATTTTGGTATTCGTAATTTGTGCTTTTTGATATGCAGATTCATGAAGAAGCTAAGAAGTTTGCTTATCAAACCGGGGTAAGGGTGGTTGTTGCTTACGGTGGAGCCCCAATTAATCAACAGGTGTGGTAATTTTACCAACTGTATCTTTTAACGGGTCTCGTTACGTATCATATTTAGTTATAGTTTTTAGAGTAAAATGCCATTTTCATCCCAGAGGTTTGGCCAGTTTTTTCGACTTTCGTCCAAAGGTTTGTTTTTCCGCATCTGGATCCAAAAGGTTTGAAATCTTGCCATTTTCATCCAGCTCGTTAACTCCATCCATTTTTCTCTGTTAAGTGTGGGGTATTTTTGTCTTTTTTGGTTAACTTAAAGGGAAATTCGGTCCTTTTCACTTTATGTACAAGCATTTAGCATAATGTACAAGTATTTAAAATATCCTTACTAAACAAAAAAACTAGTAGGTAAAAAGACAAAACATACCCCTGACTTAACGGAGAAAAATGGATGAATTTAACGAGCTGGATGAAAATCGCAATATTTCAAACCTTATGGTTCCAGATGCGGAAAAACAAACATTTGTACGGAAGTCGCAAAACTAGCCAAACCTCAAGGACAAAAAAGACAGCAGACAGTTTACTCAATTTACTTATAGTTTTCTTTTAAAAGTTGTTCTGTTATCAACTTATATAACTTTCATCGCGTTAGCTTCGTGAACTAGAGAGAGGTGTCGACATTCTCGTTGCAACCCCTGGGCGGTTGGTAGATTTGTTAGAGCGGGCCCGTGTATCCCTACAATACATCAGGTATTTAGCGTTAGATGAAGCTGACAGAATGCTTGATATGGGTTTCGAACCGCAAATACGAAAAATTGTTCAGCAAATGGACATGCCTCCGCCAGGTGTCAGACAAACAATGTTATTCAGTGCCACTTTCCCCAAGGAGATACAGGTTTCTTTTCTTGCATATTATGTAGCAATGAGCCAACGATGCAATTTTGTAAGATCGTATGGATGATTTTTAAATGGTTTTGGTTGATACGCAGAGATTGGCGTCTGATTTTCTTGCAAATTATATATTTTTGGCTGTGGGGCGAGTGGGTTCAAGTACGGATTTGATTGTTCAGAGAGTTGAATATGTACAAGAAAGTGATAAAAGAAGCCACCTTATGGATCTTTTACATGCACAACGGGCCAATGGTGTTCATGGCAAGGTAATATTTGATGATAATTTTTTTTATAATGGATAAGTATAAAAAAGACGTAATGATTTTAATTTCTTGATATCTTTTATTAACTGCAGCAAGCGCTTACATTAGTTTTCGTAGAGACGAAAAAAGGTGCCGATTCACTAGAGTATTGGTTATGTATGAATGGCTTCCCTGCCACTACTATTCATGGTGATAGAACACAACAGGTACATGTTTTTTTTAAAATTGAGTAAAATGCCATTTTCGTCCCTGAGGTTTGACTAGTTTTGCGATTTTCGTCCAAAAGTTTGTTTATCCGCAGCTGGATCCAAAAGGTTTGAAATCTTGTCATCGTCATCTGGCTCGTTAACTCCATCTATTTTTCTCCGTTAAGTCGGGGGTATTTTCGTCTTTACAGGGGTTTTCGGTCTTTTTACATAAAGTGAAAAAGACCGAATTGCCCCTTAAGTTAGCAAAAAGGACGGAAAATACCCCTGATTTAACGGAGAAAAATGGATGGAGTTAACGAGCCGGATGAAAATAGCAAGACGTGGAAAAACAAACCTTTGGACGTAAATTACAAAACTAGCCAAGCCTCAGGGACAAAAATGGCATTTTACTCTTGTAAATTTATAAAATCCAGTAAGGATTTTTTTTAATATGTATGTAATTTTACGTGGGTGATTTTGAATCATTTACAGGAACGTGAGCAGGCGTTAAGATCATTCAAAAGTGGGAACACACCGATTTTGGTTGCAACAGACGTAGCAGCACGAGGTCTCGACATTCCACACGTTGCCCACGTGGTCAACTTTGACCTACCAAACGACATCGATGACTACGTGCACCGTATAGGAAGAACGGGCCGGGCTGGAAAGTCAGGCCTAGCCACTGCTTTCTTTAACGACAATAACGCCTCGATGGCTAGACCGTTATCAGATCTTATGCAAGAAGCTAACCAAGAAGTTCCAGCTTGGCTGGCTCGTTATGCCGCTCGAGCTTCTTACGGCGGCGGGAAGAACCGCCGTGGCGGTGGTCGGTTTGGCGGCCGTGATTTCCGGAGAGACTCAAATTTCAACCGTGGTGGCGGCGGTGGTGGTGATTATTATGGTGGTGGGAATATGAATAACGCTTATGGAGGTTCTGGCGGGTATGGCGGCGGTTATGGAGCTTCTGGCGGGTATGGTGGCGGCGGTGGTTATGGTCCCGGTGTTGCCAGTGCTTGGGACTGAGTCGTCTTTTGTCGGAAGTATTAACTTTGATTTAGTGGAATTGTTTTTACCCTTTGTGGGTAATTCGGGTAGTTTTTATATTACGGGGTTAATTTTCGTGGTTTAATTTGGTGGTTAACGGGTTGTGGAATTCAGTCGAATATGTATACGATGAAATGTTGATTTCTGCAACCCGAATTGAGGGTCTGTAGATTATTGCGGGTTTCGTGTTGTGGCTTTTCTGCAGAGCCTCTTATGGTCAAATGAAAGTGTGCTTTAATGTCTTATGATTAGTGTTTGTTGCTCTTTGATTACTAGTTAAGCTATATTTGAACAGTATGATTATCTAATCATCAAACTTAACATTTTTTTTAACCCTCTGATTCTTGAGTAGCCTAATTTTGTGTTATCAAATGGGTTATATTAGCTTGTGTACGGTAATTGGTGGTACCTTTAACCTGAAGATAAGTTACAGGCGTCCATATGATGAAGAACTGGCGGGCAGGGCATTTGTTAAACCGCTATTAGTTTACTCACAAACGGCTCTAAATATGCGTTCAAGAAACAGGTCAAGCCGGTTAGCAGATCTGGTCATGCTTGACCATGGTGGTGATGGTGATTTAGGGTGCCGCATAAGTTGATATGAACTTAGATTATTAGATGAAGAACATTGTGCAAATAAGGTTGATCAAGGATCACAATGATCGTAGCCTCGGATTCAAGATCAATGACTCACTTGCACTGGGTGTACGAGATTCTTGTCACATGCCTACCAAGGTCTCTTGGTGTTTAGTAAGTAAGATGAGTGATTGTTTAAAGATTGGTTAAGCCAACTCCAGGGATGGACCCATGTATATGGGTTACATGGGTTGGCGGACGGGCACACCCCTTGAAATAAATTTTTTAGTGTATTTTATAAGCAAAAAAATGATTCGCACCCCTTGAAAATATGGCTGAACCCGTTATCCGCACCCCAGAAAATAAGGAGTCATTTATACATACCCAAAAGAAAAAACCTTGAATTAGACCCAAAAAACCGATCACGTTTTCTTCAATAACCAGGCATTGCAATACCCGGTTTTTGACTTTGTTAACCATACCCGAACCCGGTTACATAGGCTCTAAATTAGGGATGGCAATGGGTCGGGTTTAGGTAATCCCAACCCTAAACCCGATTAGATAAGCTTGTCCCAAACCTGTCCCAAAACCCGTCGGGTTTCTAGCGGGTAAATACCCATCAGGTATCGGGTATACCCGCGGGTTTAGGGTAACCCATTAATTTTAAATAGTTTACCCGTTGGGTATACCCGACCCAAAACCCATCGAGATAAAATACCTATGTGTATAGAAAAAAGGATGTATTATATATTTACATATTTAAAAATATAAAAGAAATTTTATCGGGTATACAATCGGGTAAACGAGTTTACTTTATCGGGTAATTGGGTCGGGTAAACGGGTATATCACCAAATCCCAAACCCATCCCAAACCCGTAAAAAAATAAAAACTAGTCCCAAACCCGATTAGCCGACCCCAAACCTGTCCTAGATGTGTCGGGTTTCGGGTTTACCCATCAGGTTCGGGTTCGATTCCCATCCCTACTCTAAATAAACAATTTTCCAAAAGCCCAGGCCCAAATATATCAGTAAGCCCAAACAATAAAACCAAAAGCAAACCCGATCGGGTCGAATATAAACTCCAGTCGGCACTCTGCTTCCACTTTCCGTCGTCACCGTCGACGATAACAGATCCACCGTTCTTCACCGGATTAACCGTTGACCGTTAACAGTTTCCGGTAAGTATGCTCTATGTCCAATTTTAGTATGCACTGATTTGTGTGAATATACTTGTAGCTGTCGAAATTAGGGCTCCGTTTTTTCATAATTACCAAATGTATTGCTACGATGTTATTTTTATTGAACAATTTGCTTATTTTTCTGTTTGATCCACGTATTCTGCTTAGATATAGGATTTGTTGTTCGATAAGAAGTGAATTTGTGTGTCAATTACGTTCGTATTGCGAATTTAGGGTTTGTGAAGGTTCTGTTTTGTGCTATTTGATGTGATTCGTCGTATATCAGTGAAGTTAATATGGATATATAGTGCATTAGTGTGCACCGTGCACCTATCTGAATTTTGTATACATTTTAGGTGCTCATCTTAAGATTTGGTAATGAATATATAGGTTTCGTTGTTGTTCGATAAGAATTAAATATGTTTGTCGGACTGTCGGTTACGTTTATATGTGTTTTGGAAATTGCGATCTTAGGGTTTGTGAAGGTTCTATTTCGTGCTCTTTGATCTGATTGATTCTCATATATCATTTAAGTTAATAAGGAGTGTGTAGTGAGCACCTATTGAGCATCTGATCTTTATATAGATTTATGTGTTCATGTTAAGATTTGATGATAGGGCTGTAAACGAACTGAAAGTTCAGCGAACAGTTCGTCGGGAAGTTCGTTTATGTTCGTTCGTTTAGTTAATGAACGGACACGAACAAGATATTATGTTGGATTAACTAAATGAACGAACACGAACAAAGGTCTCGTTAGTTCGACTGCGTTCGTGAATGTTCGGTAATATGTTCGTTTACGTTCGTTCGTGTTCGTTTGTTTATGTTAATTATTGTTAATTTGTTAAAAGATTTTAAGATTCACTCTTTAAGTTTTACTTTCCCCCCTAAACATTAGTTTATAATCATATTAAAAAAAAAGTAAATGTAAACCCTTATCTAAACATATGAAGAAGTTGGACACTAAAGACATTTTTTGGGATATGTCTAAGTAACTTTAGATAAGTTAGCTAAACTTGATTTATCGTATGGTATGGTGGTTGTAGCAAACTTCTTGTGTCTTGAATTCTTGTATTATTATGTAATGGTTGTATTTGACTACTTGTGTCAGATGTTTAAGATTAATGGTGTTATTTTTAATTTCAAGTTTAATGTTCGTTTGTGTTCGTGACCAGTGAACATAAACTTCTGTCGACATGTGTTTGCGAACAGTTCCCGAACATCTGTATTTCATTAACAAACAAACACAAACATAGCCTCGTTTGTGTTCGTTCGGTTCGTTTACAGCCCTATTTGATGATGTTCTGGTAGAATGTATAGGTTTTGTTGTTTGATAAGAATTGAATATGTGTGTCAATTACGTTTATACGTGTTTTGGAAAATGCTATAACAGGGTTTGTGAAGTTTATAGTTTGTGTTCATTGATGTAATTCATCATATGTCATTGAAGTTAATATGAATATATAGTGTACACCATTTGAGCATCTGACGTTAATATACGTTTATGTGTTTCTGTTAAGATTCGGTAATGAAAACATTAGCAAAATGAGTTCAAAGGTTCAACCAGTATCCATGGAGGACAACATTCAAGCTGGCGTAACAACTACTGCATCTGTATCATCAACAGCAAGCCCAAAAGTTTCTCTGTTTGCAAAAAAATCTGGATTCGTAATACCAAAAAACAAGCTATCAGGTTCCCTGGTGCCCGCTTTTCGTCGCAATAAAAAGCCAGGTGGCGTTGACGTGGAGAGCGAAGACAGTACGAAACAGATACTGAGAAAAACAAAATGGGGCCCTGATTTGACACAAGATGCTTTTGTTAAGAAAGGAAGAGCTTCTGCATATCAGGTACTTCTAGAATTCTATTCAAATATCATAATGTGTTTTCCTTGAGGCTTTGTAAATGTGAATTTTGTGTTATTATGGCCCATTTTGTTATCATTGAAGTCTGAATTTTCATTCATGAACACATTTGAGAATTTGGTCTCATACACAACTTGTAGCAATGTAGCCTAAGCAGTTAATGCGGTAAAAGAACCGGACATCGGTCAAGCACTGATATTTGAGATATCGGTAATCGTGGTGGGATATCGGTGGGATGTCGGTAATTTTAATATCATGCAGAATTTTTATGTATATAGCAATTTAACACTAACAATTCAGTATACTCTCCTACGATTAACAAATTAACCTTTTGCAACTTGGAAAACGCTAACAATTGTAGCAATTAGGAACTAATTAAGACTTAAAACACTAACAGTTAACAACTAAGACTTAAAACACTAATAGCAGCAATAAGAAGAAAGGCGAATGGTAGAACTAAGAAAAAAGGTACTGATATCATGAATATCGGTGATATATCGGTCGAATATTGGTCAATATCACCAATAATATTGGTACCGATATTTTTCACCGATATCTCACCGATGGATTGATAACCAATATATCACCGATATCTCACCAGGGGACCGATAACCGATATATCTCCAATATATCGGTGATACATCGGCGATATTAACTGCATTAGTTGTAGCCTGTATTTATGATTAAGGGAGGAACATTTTATGTCAGTGTTTTCTCTGTGAATGATCTGCATGCGCTCCGATATCCAGGTGTCTGTTAATGACATCACTGCCTCTGTCATGGTACAATATTTGAGCAGACTAGATTGGATCAAATTACACAACAACTAAAATCTGGGATTCTGGAGGTCGGAGATGATGTCGATCATGATTCACCCACAGCTCAAGAATCTTCAGACCGCCAATCTATTGTGGTTAAGTTTCTTTTTCGTACTTTAATCGTTACGTTACTGGACTCCCACTTAAAAGTTAAAACCCACGTAAAAATATATTTTTTGATGCAGAAATCAGAGTTGGAAGCTGAAAGACGTGAGGTTATCGGTAGGTTAAGTTATTACATTAGTTTCTATACAATGGGTGTTCATGATTCGGTTCAGTTTGGTTATTAGCATTAACTGAAACCGAAGTCATCGGTTAATTTATTTTATTAATCATTCGGTTAATCGGTTCGGTTTATTCTGTTATTTTTTTGGTTTTCGGTTCGGTTATTTTCGGTTAATAACCGAAACCAAACTTAGACTAAAATTTTTGCTTAGAGATATGTGTAATAGAGGTATAAGTACATGAAATAGATGTATAAATACATGAAATGGAGGTATAAGTACATGAAATGGAGGTATACAAGCTAGAAATATATGAAAATATGAATGGTTCGGTTACTTTTGGTTAATTCGTTTTTTTGTTAATTTCAGTTCGGTTTTGGTTAACGGTTCGATTATTGCTCACCCCAGTATGCATTATATGCGGGAATTCTATCTCTTATGTGATTTATAATGTTTGACAGGAGAAATACTTAAGCTGAATCCAAGTTTTAAGGCCCCACCTGATTACAAGCCATTGTTAAAAGAGGATAAAGTTGTAATTCCAGTAAGTTCAAGAGTCACATGTTAGAAATTAGAATGCTTTTTAGGGCTGCAAACGAACCGAACGAACACGAACATGACCTTGTTCGTGGTTGTTTGTTAAGGAAATATATGTGTTCACGAACCATTTAAGAACACTTACCGAACGAGATTTTTTGTTCATGTTCGTTCGTTAAGGAAATGAACGTGTTCGTGTTTGTTTGTGTATGTTTGTTAATTTAAGGTAATGAATGCAAACGAACCTCCATGAACACAAACCAATGTTCATGAACACAAATGAAAACAAATGAACTTGACAAACGTTCATGAACATAATATATAATACACTGATACTTATTAAATACTTTATTTATTAGAATTTTGAAGTATTTAAAAAATATAAAATTTAAAAACACTAATAAATTATCGAACATAAACGAACACATTACAGAACGTTCATGAACATAAATGAACGAACACGATCTCTGTTCATGCTCGGTCATTTAACTAAACAAACTGATTTTTTTTTGTGTTTGTTCATTTACTAAACGAACGAACACAAACGAACTTCCCGCCAAATGGTTCACGAACTGTTCGCCGAACGTTCGGTTCGCTTGCAACCCTATGCTTTTATATTTTGTTTGGCTTTTTTGTTTGATTTTGTACCTTTTGATTGATAGATCAAAGAGAATCCTGGACACAATTTTATTGGGCTAATATTTGGACCGGCCGGTGATACTCAAAAAAGATTAGAAAAGGTAACAACTATATAATTTCTAGGCTTTGCCAATATCACTGATAAACTTAAATCTTATTACGATTTTTGTATTAGGAAACCGGGGCGAAAATACGAGTTTATGGAACCAAAGCCGGTACAAAGAAAGAGGTATTTTAACATTTTTTATCTTGTGAGTAAAATGCCATTTCATCACTGAGGTTTGGCCAGTTTCGCGACTTTTATCCAAAGGTTTGTTTTTCCGCATCTGGATCCCAAAGGTTTACAATCTTGCCATTTTCATCCGGCTTGTTAACTCCATCCGTTTTTCTCCGTTAAGTAAAGGGGTATTTCCGTCTTTTGCTAACTTAAACAACAAGTCGGTCTTTTTCACTTTATGTAAAAGGACCGAATAGCACTCTCTGAAAAAGATTGAATTGCCTTTTACGTTAAAAAAAGAGACGGAAATACCTTTGACTTAAGAGAGAAAAATGGATGGAGTTAACGAGCCGGCTGAAAATGGCAAGATTTCAGATCTTTTGGATCCAGATGCGGAAAAACAAACCTTTGGACGAGAGTTGCAAAACTGGCCAAACCTCAGGGACGAAAAGCTGACTAATTTCTTGGTACAATCAGAGTGAGATAACTTCATCTGACGGCAATGAAGTTAACGGTGACTATGAAAAGTTGTATGTTCACGTGACTGCTGAAACTTACGAGAAAGTTGACGCTGCGGTTTCTCTGATTGAGTTACTCGTCACCCCAGTTTTAGTAAGTTCTTTATTTTTCATAATAAGCTATAAGATATAAACTTTGTTTTGCTTATATTATATTTTCTTTCAATAGGCAAATGTTGTACCCGTTTCGACAAACGATCCAGTTTCTGGGCATAATCTAACCGCGGTTAGTCTCAATCAAGACACACCTGTGGTTGTAAATACAGGATCCGGACTAGACCCACCGTTAGCTCGGTTCCAGCCATATCCTAACCAATGGGCTCCACCCGGTCAGTCACCACGGTTTATTGCACCGCCTTTTCCAACACCGCCAAATTCCGGACCCATGTCATCATCATTCAGCCCACGACCCGTTGTATCTGGACCAAATATGGTTCACATGCATAATACGGGTTATCCTGGTCCACCTCGGAATCCTTCTTTGCCACCGTTGCCGATATCGGCTCCAACTGGACCGAACCCGAATGTGCGTCCGATGGGGCCTGCTAGTTCTCGACCAGTTCCACCTTATACGTTTCCTGAACAACGACCTTTAACGTCTAGTGGTTGGTCCCAGCCACCGGCTCGAACTCAAATGCAACCAATGGCTCGTCCTCAACCATCACAACCAATTCCGCCACCACCACCAGTTGGGTTTCGGACCGGGCCGCCTAACCCGGGTCCCACTTCATGGTTTCCGTCACCAACGACACCCACATCGATACCACCACCGTCTATACAGTCACCACCCATAACCCCCTCCGTAAGACCACAGCAGCCCAGTTCTAACGATTTCACCTTTCAAACCAACCGTGCACAATCACCATCTTTCCGTCCAGGAATAAGCAATCATGTCGCGCCACCTGTCATGCAAGGTTTTCATAGGCCACAGAATAGTAATCAAATGGGTCAACATCAAGGTCCTGGTCAAGGTCAACAGTCGGTTTTCCCTGGGCATGGTCCACGACCACCACCCAATCATTTGGGCCCGGGGCCGGGGCCCAGGCAGTTTGGTCTGGGTCCACCACCCATTCCGTTCCAACCCAGGCCCGGAAACTTTGGATCGGCTCAGCAAATTCAACCAGGGTTTCGACCCCAGAACCTACAGCCATTTCGTGGCAATGTGGCGTATACTATGGGCAGGCCTGGTTTGAACACATCTGGACCGCAACAGGTGTATGATCCTTTTTCGCCTACGGCTGTGCCACATAAGCATGGTAACCCACAAAGTTCGAGAAAACAAGATAATGATCCTGAATATGATGACTTGATGGCATCTGTTGGAGTGAAATGATTAGGCATGTTTTGGTGATCACTTGTTATGACACTCTATGTGATCGACTCTTTTTTTAAAGTGTAATATGTGAGAATTAGATGAAGCTCGATGCACAATTCTTGACGACTACCCAAAACACGTTTTTCTTTGCGTCTTTGGTTCGAGTATACGATGATTTTGTGTTCTTTGTTTTGATGTCGTGTAGATTAATCTGCTAGTGTGTGAGAGGTTACGCCAATAGTTCTTAAGAGTTTGTTGTTGGGGGCAACAAATGTCGCACTGTTATACAGCACGACACGCTCATCTAAATGTGCCATATATTAAAACACTAACACAGATATTTCATATGTTGGTTACTTGATAGAACATGTTTAACACGTTTAAATTTAACTAGTTCAATAAAATGAATGACATGACATGACATCTAACATGTTTCTAATAAAATCATTAACATGTTTGACACATTTATGACTGCACCTGTTTAGCTCAAACCCTAACCCGCTTAGACTAGAGGGTATGGAGAGCCTCATCCCCAAGGGGATGGGCCGCCATGTCAGCGCCACGTAGGCTCGGCTTGGAGGGGATGGACCTAGGGGGTGGGGGATGAACCCCTTTATATATATATATGTATGTATGTATAGGTGTGTGTGTGTTAGGAGAGAGGAGAGAGGCCCGTCTCATCCGTCTGTGGGAGCCGATCTTGCCGCGCCGGAGGAGTGGGGGACCGGCGCCGGTCCTAGCCGGGCCTCAGCCAGCCCCCAATACCCTCTAGTCTTATGTCAAGTCATGTTGCAATAACAGATCTTGTCGTAAAATTAACATGAGTACCATCTTTAAACTTTCTAAGTAATGTTATCGTTTTGTCGGATGTACCACTGAAAGAAGCTGGAATCAATACCATCAACAAGTTGCAATTTGTAAAGTTTTGGCTACTTGCATCCAAAATATATACATCTAATCTAAGCTTCATGTCAAGAAACTAACTTCTAAACATTATATTCCAACCTAAGTCATCATATAATGTTTGGTTATTAACTCAAAACTGTACCAAACCTAGTTGCAAAGTCGATAATCAAGCTGGTCCTAAACCAAAACCGATCAGTTTTGAAAAGTGCTAAACCAAAAGTTTGACATTTTTTGTTTGGTTTGGACTCGACACGAACTGCTCCAAGCTCACCCCTCCAATATTCCATGTTTTCTCTCAGGTTCAAGCGGAAAAAAGAAACATGTCGATAAAAAACCAACTGAAATAATAAATCAAACCGTAATTAAAAAGATTACGTTTATTCTGGTACATCGAACTTAAAACCAACCGAAATAAAAAACAATCAAACTAAGAAATAGTCCCCCCCTCCTCCCCCCCAAAAAAAAGAAGCGTAACATGTTAATCCAGTGGCGGACCTACCCACAGTCGTGGGTGGGCGGCCGCACCCCTTGAAAAAAAAATAGTGTATATTTTAGGCAAAAATCCCGACCGCACCCCTTGAAAATATGATTGAAGGACTCATCCGCACCCCGAGCAAATAATTTATGGGTTCGTCACTGTGTTAATCTACTTCAAATCCAGTAATGATCAACATAATCGAAACCCTCATGAAATTGCATCTCAAAATTAACATGTAACACTCATAACAAATTTTATACTTAATATAATACATCTGAATATGATATTACCAAACCAACCAAAATTTTATACTTAATATAATAGAATATTATTCTTATTTTATCCGAATATCACACAGCTCTAATTATATATGTTGCTAGTTTAGAAGATTAGAAGATTCTAAACTATAGAGAGAAATCTTTATTACAAAGTGAAGGGGATGCCTTAAATTAAGCCTGGCCCAATTGGTTTGAGCCCAACCTTTGTTGATTCACAATGGTTTAACCCACCAAGATAAAGGTGCTTAATTTATGTTATGATATCTAGTTCTCTACGTTAACCCTATCTTATACATGTCTATGTCTATGATGATGAACTTTGACATTTGAGGGGGTGTTTTGGATTCCTTCTCAAAATGACTTATTGACTTATATAGAGCTAAAAGTCCTTTTGAGAAGGAGAAGCTTAGCCAAACATTATTAAGAAGTCAGGAAGATGAGAAAAGCTTAGCCAAACACAAGCAGGAAAAGGGCTTTTTTCAAGGTTTTTTTGTCTTCAAGAAGGAGAAAAGGAGAAGTCACAAATTGTGACTTCTTGAGAAGAAGAAGTCCTTCTGAGAAGGAGAAGTCAAAAAGCTTAGCCAAACATGCCCCGAGTGTCAAAGGGTGATATAAAACAGTAAGGAGATTTTTTCAGTGGGTTCTTTTTGGTTGATTCTTCAATTTCATATGATCGAAGATTAAGGTTCTTTCTGATAATTCTAAACATAGTGTGTTTCTGGGAACCAGTCTTTACATACTGGATTCCCCCTGGCCTTAGACTTCGGCCTTCAACCCCTGCTAACGAGTTTTTTTATGGTGTTATACAACGTTCAAGGCAAGACAGAGAAGATGAAGAGTGACTAGTGTGACAACCCAAACTTTCACGGCCAGAGTCCCTTAGTCACGTGATCTTGTTTCTTAATATTTCTTTTTCACGACCCTTACGATGATAAAGATTATTAAACCCTCGTGTATGTAGTATGCTTGCTAAATGTAAAACGTGTAAAACGTGACTGTGTAAGGTTACATGTGTTTGATTGATTAACTATACAAGGAATTGATAAATGTTTATATGTGTCGTTCAATTGATTTGGAGAACCAACTTGAGTGGGCCGCAAACTCGTTTAACACTTCCGCATACAACTGGGCTTGAGGCCCAACCCGAACTTGCATACTTATGGCTATGACAACCATACGTAGTTAACCCAAGCCGCATACTTATGGCTATGACAACCATACGTAGTTAACCCAAGCCCAAGTTTAGACTTAGAAATTGGGCCGGTAATACATATGGGCCGCTAACTTGATTAACCCACTTACACATACTTTCCTTAGGCTGGAGGCCACACTTTTCTCCCGCCTCCTCTCCCTCGGCCCACATTCCTTGAAGCCCACATGCACCCTCATGCATTATGCGATATAAGGGGTGATGCCTTGATAACTTTCTAAGTTGCGTATGAGATAACAAACCCTAAAGACCCCTGGATTGGCGACGGTGGACCCCCTACGCCCACACCCTTCGTCGCTCTCTCTCTTTGATTTGGTTCACCGACGAGCCAACAACACCAGCCGCACCCACCTGCCTTCTCTCTCTTTGTCCGGAGTGATTCCGACGGTTAACCAGTGGGATCCTTCCCCTCCGACGGTTGTCGTTGATGATGATGATGTTCACGACTGATTCAGAAGAGAAAGGTTTCTAGTGACGGTGGCGATGATGATTTCCGGCGATCGTGGTTCGAGATAAAACCTTCGGATGGTGATGAGGATGTCGGGGATGGTGATAACCGGAGAAGATAATGATGAGATGACGACGCCGGGACTGTGACGGCAAGAAGCCCGAGCAGCAGGTACGTATCCGTGTGATTTGTGCGTTACAAAGCTTCGAATATGAGCTATCTTCAGTTTTCCTACATGGGTTTGTGACTTTTGGGTTTTGAACTATGATTATTAGACGTTCTGTGATGTACTGGTCGAATCGAGTATGATAGTAATATACTTGTGTTAGAAAACTCGTTATGATGATGCTGAGCATTTGTTATGTGCATGTACTGTTTGAATAATAATGATAATAAACCTGAGGTGTTCGGCCTATATATATACATATTAATTTATCATAATGCATGTGATGGATCATGGGAGGTCCAATGGAAAGAGTTGTTGGCAAACTGTTCGGTGCAATCACTTTAGTTTATTAAAAATGATTATAATGGTCTGACATATATATTGAATTCAAGGATAAGTTCACAAGGTGTGTTGCATGCTCATGAACCCCAATGTTGAAACTCCCCAATGTTGAAACTGATAGATAATTGGAAATTATGTGTGTATTAATTAGTTGTTATTTAGGTCCAATAGAATTGTAGATTAATGGTAGTCTTGATCAAATAACCATGTGCACATGTCAGGGATATTAATGCTATGAAAATTAATGAGATGATGCCATGTTTGTTGAAGTTGACATCGATATACCTAGGATATAGTAATTAATGAGATGGTGCCTCCTTTGTTGGCTATTGGTTACATGTTGATAAATGATCATTAATGAATTGTGAGGTTGGTAACTGATGTAGTAAATTGTGAATTAATTATCAAATAAAATGTGGGTCGATTATATATTAGTTTGTTTTATAGATCAAACCACAATATAAATCATAAACTGTTGTGTGATTGTTGGACTACTTGCACGGGTTGGGCCGGGTAAGAGGGGTAAGAGACACTTGGGTTACATGTTAATCGATTGGGTTCCGATCTCTTGTGATTGGCACACTAGATACAAGTGATAAAACGAAACATGCGTGTACAGCTCTAACTTGCAATGTGCGTATGTAACGGTATGGATACTTGCTACAACTTGTGTGATCGTACAAACTACGCTTATTATGACATACGTGATGGTTATATGTTTGGTTGCTTATTGTTTGAGCAATACGTGTGACAAGATACGTGAATTGTGAATTCATTAAACTAATTGTCTCTGGTAACCACGATAGGATTTGACTGATCAACTGTTTATCGAGCATTTAATCTAACCGAGCAAACCAAAGGTGAGTTCATCTTTCTTGAGCATGCGTCCCGGTGGTTGGGACAGTCAGTGGGTATCCTGGGAGGGATAAGTCTTTTGGGTAAAAACAGGAATGTTGGATAATATACTCTTCCTATCATCTTTAAAGTCCCTCCGTGTTGTTTGGTTACCTGGAAGGTAACATGGTATTAGTTAGTAGCGCTACTTAGGTTTGGCAACCTCACCTCGTTCCTGGGAGGACGTGTGTTGAACTAATGACCTAGTCATGACCAATGCTTTGATAGGAGCATTGGAGAAAGGGCAAAATAATCAGAAGCCGTCTTGTATTGGGGTATTATCAACATTGTTTTCAACATTACTTCTGGAATTAACTTCAATGGATTAACTACATACTTGGTAAACAACGTTTTCGTAAAACTATGAACTCACCAGCGTTGTCTGATACACTTGTTGCATGCTCGCAGGTCGTTAGGTATTTTGGATTTGGGAACTTGCTGTCTGGAGTAGCTGGAGTGGTCATGGGTCGACAGGAAGGATTTATGTGATTGATTTCATGAAACTATACTTGGGTTTTGAAACAGTTTAACTTCGTTTATTATTTGCTTCCGCTGAACTTATTGGTTTTCGTTTAATACTTATTGAAGATGTTTTTATTAATAATGGGGATTTTAATTACAACTTGTATGGGTTCAATGTAATTGGTGGCTCGTTATTGGTATGTCACACGCCTATCAGGGACACTCCCTAGGTGGTATTTTGAGGGTGTGACAACTAGTCCATCTCCTCAGTCGTTGTGACAAAGTGTTAGAAGTTTTTAAGGGTCGGTTGTCTATCGCTAAATTTTGATTTTTTTTCAATCTGGTCGCTTCAGTTGTCTATCTTTAGGTTTTTCCTAATGACAAAAATTATATTCATCTTTCCTAAAATAATTACAAGCAATTATAACAAGACTAGGACAAACTTACTTTTTTTTAATAAAAATATTTTATTGTACACCAACTATATTTATTTTAAAATTTTAAATATTCCCTATCTTATTTGATTTAAAACTTTAGAGTAAATTAAACAGTTAGAGTAGTTTGGGCAAATTACGAATTTTGTCTCTCATTTCAAATTTTTACAAATATTATCTCTGATGACAATGTTTGCTTTCATCAATGGGTTTTGCTTGATAGTTATATTAAAATTAGACGAAATGAATATTTTATCCTTATAATAATCATACATTTCATTTAGATCAGGCGGTGTGGTCTCACGCTCTTGCCAAATCACCTTCGATAGCGCCTGTCTTCCCATTTCCTGGGCGTCACATATGATTTCGCCATGGGTTTGGCAAGCATTAAGGACTGCACATGTGGGGGCCACTTTTCAAGAGCCAAAATCATATTTTTTTTCTTCCTTTTTTCTTTATTAACACGTAAGGAGCTTTATCCCATTGCATGGTAGTTAGCTATAAAGACCCTGTCTACGTGGCGTTATACGTAACGCTGATGTGCCGTGATAAAGCCCCTAGAGACTTTATACCACGCCACCCATCCTTAACACTTTATTTTTAGAAACATTTATAGTTTATTTACATGACCATTTTTGTAATTTACTTACCCAACCCACTCCCTTTTCCTTGCCCACCTTTTCGTATGTGCATCACTTATGTCTTCTTAGTTCTATGTTCAAATTAACCAAACAGCCCCAAACACATTTTCTTAATCTTGTCCCTATACTCTATTTTGCTTTTGTTTATGCTTCACTTCATAATTCTTAGAAAAATCCCCATCTGAATCTAATCAATATATCCACCCTCCAATTTTCCATATAATCAACTTTCTACAAAGCAGGGTGGTGATCACGAAACCAACTTATCCTTTCAGGCCGAACCAAATTTTTGGGATAGGTCAAGATTAGATCATATGTATGCTATAAAAAATTCGAGGGGGGCGGACGAGCCTCGTCCCAACAAACTAGGTCCACCCTTGTACACGTGTTAAAGGTTTAGACTTTAGTCCATGAACATATAAGATCAAAATTTGGATAACCAAGTAGGTATAATTATTGACATTACACTTGGAATTGTTGAACAAGGGAATAAGATAGGCTTTATGTGAATGAGAGTAATTTAATGGAACTCAAGGTTGGTTGGTGGAGGTTACGTTTCTCTATTATTATATAACGGAAGACCCTGACCGGGTATTGAAAAAACATATGGACATTAGTAAAAATGAGCTGTCACGCACTGGAATCAAACAAAAATCTATCATCATATATCAGTGTTTCAGACAGAACTGAAAACTACATCAGTTTCAAGGCTGAATCACTACAAATTCACATCACGAGTAAGTTGCATAATTACAGATGAATTCACCAAAAATCATCCTATCAAAATCACTAAACCCATACAGTGGCAAGAATCTATACCATATCAATAGTTGCAAGAATCCATACCATATCAACAGTTGCAAAAATCCATACCATATCAACTGTTGCAAAAATCCATACCATTCAACTGTTGCAAAAATCCATATCAAGCGTTTGGAAGCTGATTTCGATGAACAGTGATACCAGTTTGTGCCCCGGATTCTGCTGCGAGCTTTCTGAAGAAAATCAAGTCGTCGTCCTCAGCTAGCTCTACATCTCGGACTCCATCCGAGTAGGAAAGATGGAATCTGCCAATCACCGGTCCGAATCTAGATGCAATTCGCTCGTTCAGGAACTGGATTCCCTGATTGGGAGGGAAATCCAATCTTATACACCTCGTCTGATGGGTTATCGGGATATTAACGAATTGCTTTTCTCCTTACTCCCCTTGAATAATGTTTGAAGAAGACAAAAAAACATTGTAAGTTTTTTATTATTATTATTATTATTATTATTATTATTATTATTATTATTATTATTATTATTATTATTATTATTATAGAAATTAATGGGAATAAACAACTTATTACCTTCTTGACGTTTCGAACTTTCCATCGAATAGCCTTCATCAATTGTGGCACATTTCTCTTTTCCAAAACCTCCAAAACAGTTTAACATATCAACAGGTTTTTTTGAGCTCGACCTAACAATTTCATGAACAGTTCTTTTTGCACTCGACCTTCTAGCTTTTGCATTTTTATAATCATTTGGACCCCTACATGTATGATAATAATCAGATGCCATCGCCAAGTGTTTGCTGGAATATAACGTGTATTCAAACAATTTCTCAGGCAAAGTTTCAAGTACGACCTTAATGATTTTTTGGTCCAGACTCAAACCAACCAATTCTATTGCAAACCGATGATGATCTGCAGCCTCCCCCGCTCTCTTCACTCCGATAACAAGAACACCATTGGGACTGAGTCTCGGTGCACGAGTCCCCAAATCGGCTAGCATGCGCGAATATAACTCCTCCAAAACCTGTGTTTCTCCATCCTCAAGTGTTGTAAAGACATGTTCAGCCGCAACCACAGGAAAGACATCAAACAGTTTGTTGTAGGCTGCATACGCGCTGTTTACAAACCCTTCCATAAGGTAGGAGTTGTGACAACTGTCAAATTTGCACGAATCCGTACAATTAATTAATCTTGATTAGTGCTTAATGACTGTGCTTAATTACAACTGATGACTTAAACTGCTTTCTGGTTACTACATCATACATACATGTGCATCACATAATACATGATGTCATCTCATATCACAAATAGACTTTATTGACATACATGATGCACAAAGCACAGTTAGCACCATTAGCGGATAACTCAGAAACATGCTGACAATGTCAGTACATAGACAGACAGTATTTTGAGACCCCGTATGGGCCAGAGACAAGGTATTACACTAGTATGGAGTGTATGGAAGTACGGACCATAAAACTGCATCACTAGATGATAGTTTAATTGCCGGAAAGTGCCTAAACCCCACTAAAAGTGCAGAATTCTGCATATTTCAGCAAAATTCAGCTTTTTAACAAGCTAGTAATGCGCAAAAATATGGCAAAATGGTCCTATATGCTTTCCTAAGTGTCGGGAATTAGAAGTGTCACAAAAGGGTACTTAATGAACACTAAACGGAATAGTTTGACACTTTAACGAACCGGTATCTAACCGAATAACCGGACACTACCCGGAACACCAAAATATTGCTAGAAGCATTGTTTTATTATTTTCAAGCTAGTTATGATCCCCGAACACCCTAACACTCACTAAAATACCTAGTAACTAACTAAACTAACTATATACTTGAATTTGGATTACAAGGTAACTAATTAGTTAAAATTTACAACTAGACCCCCTCCCCCCTCATGCCATAATTGGCCACATGGCCTAAATAAGTGAATCTTCATTCGATTTTCCTAAGATATGCTATGATCTTGTCATGTACTTAACAAACACTAAAACCATTGGTTAAAAGCCTAAGTATGGATATAAGTAAGGCATGAGAGTTCATAATCTAATCATCTTCATCACCTAAACTCTCCTACTCTCTCCCTCTCATCTTGGCCGAAACCCACACCCATACCACCATCGTTTTCGTTTCAATCTCCCCCATTTCCAAGTAAACACAAGGTGTAACACGCAAGATTAGAAGGTTTGGTGGTCTTGGATCTTGAAGGACCACTCACACAAGCTTTTATCCACTCCATATTCATCTTGTTTCTTCCCTAGCCTTTGAGCTAGTTGTAAGCTTCTTGTTACTAGTTTTTACTTCTATTTTTAGTGGTTAAAAGATGTATTATGTTGAAAATCACAAGATCACTAAAAGACATAAACTTGAATATTGAACATAGAGCTTACATATGATGATATATGGATGAAATGATGTGTTTAGTGTATATTTAATACTTGCTTGTTGTTTACTTGAAAATATGATGTTGATCATCACATAGAGCTTGCTAAATTGTGATTAAACACATGATCTAGCAAGTGAGAGGATGATTATGTGACAACATAAGATGATCATCATCTTCTTGTATGAACATGAGCTTGATGAATAAAACGATTTCTTGAAAAATAACAAACAAAGTAAACTAGTAATCTTATGAATTCAAGATTTATGAATGATTTTCCAAGAAAACCAAGTACAAAATATGATTTTTGAAATATCATGGGTTTTTACTTAAACATACACTATTTTTGGTGATGAAATAAGTATAGAAACACTAGAGAAACAAAAAGGTTTAATAAAGAAATGTTTTTGTAAAATATGTTTACAAGTTGTAAATATCTAAAACTTTCAAGAATGAAGTTTATCAAGAAGTAAATATATTTTGGAGGGTAACTAAGGCTACTAAACATACCACCAAGTTACTACAAGTTTTTACGAAAACTCAAGTTCATGATCTTGGTGTAGCTAGCTTGTTTTTGCACTTGGTAAGTATAATATTGTTTAGAGTTAATTGTTGATTATTGTGTGTTGATTTTGAAAAGAAAATGATATGCTAAATAGAATGGACACCTCCATTTTCAAAGGAAACTATGGCGAAATTTTCTAAAAATACAAACACTTAGGAAATATTTTCTGAACAAGTGTTTACAAGTATGTCTTAAACTATGTTTTTCAATATGAACTTTGCCATAATTTTTGGAACAAAAATACAAGTATTGGAGGTTGATTTTTATAAATAAAAATGGATAAATATATATTTAGAATATATATCTTATATTAAGACACTTGTGTGAATATTTGCATACATAGTGGACTAGTTATATTATTTTATGGTAAAATAATATAACTTGACAAATACCAAGAACTTACAACTCCAAAATAATACCAAAAATCACAAGGAATGAAATATAAGTTACACACTTAATATTGTGAAGCCGAACGATAAAACGTAACTTACGAAATATTCCGGGAAATACCGTTACAATGTATTTTTGGTAAATATTATTTTGGAAACGAAAGAAGTGAAAATATGATTTTTGTACATATTGACAAGTTATATTATATTTTCGACAAAAAGAAAATATATTATTTTTGGGAGATAAAAATATATTTTCCTAGTATATTTAGAAAATATATGATTTTTGAGGAAAAATATATATTTTCTTGGAATACAATATTTTTGACAATAAGTTTTATATATATATATATATATATATATATATTCTAAAGTGAGACTTGGAAATATATTAGTTTGAGAATACGAATACGGGAATACGAAAGTACATGTATAAAATACCCTCATCCTTGGGAAGGAAAAAATACGAAATTAAATACCTGAGAAGTATTATTACAAAAGTATTGATTTAACAATTATTCCAAAATTCAAATATAATTTAAAGTTAAAATACTTATTATTTTAACAAATAATTATAACTTGAAAAAATATTGGAAACATAAAAGAAACGTAACTCAAACACGTATATACTAAGGCAAGGCACGGCCCGTTAGCCTAATAGACATTAGTACATTGTAGGTAGTCGGGTTTGCTGAAGGAATTTGGGTTACGATTCTGAAGACGCAAAACAGTGAGTTCATGTCCCCTTTTTCTTTTAACTGTTTTCAGTTTTAATACTTCGGGGGTGAAATACATGTTACAATTATTACAAACGCTTTATACATAGTATGATTAGCTTAAGGAGGGTTACTGCTAGATCATGTGAAAGGTGGGTATAACACTTAAGGCCATTAATCCTCATTGTAAGACCAAGGGACATGAGTGATAGATCTATTTGGGTGTAGCGAGCCCACACCCATGCGGACCAGGGTGGCCCATGTGGTGACTATGTCTTCATCCCGGAGACAAATTTGCTAGGTTTGAGTCTTCCTGCACCGTTTCACACATGCCATTGGCCTTGCAAACCAAACCATTGGTGATCTATTTTTCCTTAGTGCTACATACCAGGGACATACATACATACAAGACATACTCTAAAGGTTTATTCACATACTACAAGTATTTCAGGGAACTAAGGGGATCTGGCAGGTGTTGCATGTTTTCAAGCTGCGTTATAAATAAAAGATGTCATTCAAGTCTTTGAGTTTAGGAGATGTATCTTAATCCTGGACGAGATACATGGTTCTAAACTCGGGTTTATTTAAGATCTTTTGTCGAGTCTTCGTGAACTCATTAAAATATGTTATGGTTTGTAACTTAAATTTGGTGTCAACGTTTCAGACAATTTATATTGTGTTATTTTCAAACTCAATTTATGGATGAACATCTAATCGTTTTATCATATAACGTTGTTATGATTGAATGCTATGGTATTAAGAAGTCACACCAAATATCACGCTTTCGCAAAAGTCAGGGTGTGACAGGAGTACAATTTTAATCCCATGTTTTGGGGCTGGTCATCACGAGCATATCCAGAACTCTGCATCCACGCGTGCGCGAGTGGTATCCTATGTGATTCATAAACTTCCTTCAATGCATTTCGGAAATGCCCTAGGGCTGTTATGGGTAGCATGCTTGCATTCACCAAGGGGCTAATACACTCCGTACCTTTTACTATCCCCAACCCAAAATTCTGCAAAGACATCAAAATTATCTATAAGTTAAAAATTCATTACAATAGTTTAAGTCATCAGAAATGGATACCTGCAGTTGTTGAATAATAGTTAAAGTCATCCTCCCCAAATCAGTCTTTGTAAAAACAACCGATCTGGTACCCTCATCATATTTTTTGTGGTTCACTTGTATGTCTACAATTCCTACACAACCAGAAGGGTCTTTCCATCTAATCACACACGGGAAGTAATACTCTAAATCCCACAACATCATCGCGATACACAAGTGGCATGAAATAACTTGTCCTTGGATTCGATTCATCAGGTTGCCCATCTTGCTTATAATTGTGACGCCACATTTTGATCATGCGGCCATGTGTTTCCATAATATATTCAGTTTCACAACTCGAACCCCTTTGGATAGCAATTCCAATGTTAGTTTCCCTGCTATGAAGGGTTGTGCACTTGCATTGAGTGTAGCTATGTTTCCCTTAATTTCTTTCTTCCAGAACTGTATAAGCACAGGTTCATGCAAAGTGTCCATGCTTGAAAATACCTCAACTATCTTTTCATTCAAAGTCCTCATAACGACTGCGTGCATTATTACCCGTAAATTAATAACAAATACGTATAAAACAAGTATAAAAAAAGAACGCTCACATATAAAACAAGTATAAAGAAGAATACTCACAAATAGAGCTAGGTACATCTCCTTCAACAACCAAAGGTTCATTCCAAAAGACGTATTTGTTGACGTCTCCATTTTCTTCAAAAAAAAAAAAGGTCTGGTGTGCAAAGGCGAAGGTTCAAGTGCATTAATGAACTGCTCGACGCCAATTTCACTCAACATCCTGATTTCATCCAACATATCGGTTAGACTTTCATCCAAATAGCCACCACTTTCAATTAGACGCAACCAATCGGCTGCTTCATCATCCATCTGTAAACAAACATTAAACAAAGCAACGTTCTCAAAACCGGACCGGGCCGGCCGGTCGGACCGGTCCGGCCGGGTCCGGAGCCTTTACCGGGCTGGTCCAGGCTATAAACCCGTTTCAACATTAGGCCGGCGGTCTGGCCGGGAGCCGGGGGGTCGGGCGGGTCGTCGCTTATGGTCGGGCCGGTTAGTTTTTTTTTTCTTTTTTTTTTTCATCGACATCTTCACTGTGTATGGCAAACCTGTGTATGGCAAGTTTACAAAAACAAAAATCAAGTTCTTAAATCCATAAAATGTAGAAATAGAGAAGAAATTAGGGTAAACCTGTGTATATGGAGAGAGTGATTTTAAGGTGTTTCTACACTAGAAATTAAAAAAACATCTAAAATTTGTAGAAGGAACAACAAAAGCGAAAATGAATTTTGGTAAAGAGAAGCATGCAGGAGGCCCGGAGGAAACACCAAGGAAGTAGGCGGAATGGTGGATACATTTTCTATTGTTTTTTCATATGTAGTAGGTGGAATGGTGGATACATTTTCTATTGGTTTTTCATATAATTTTTATTTTACTTTTTAAAATTGAACCATTTACAAGACAAGATAATAACATAACAACACAAGATAATGTAATGTTGGAATTAATATATTTTTTAAAGAATATATTGTTTTTTTTAATATAATGTTGGAATTAAAATATATATATATATATATATATATTAAAAATAAAACAATTTTATCTATTTTTCTATATTATATATATATATTTACATAATTTATGACGTAATCCGAGTCTTAAATCCGGTCGGACCAAGGCGACCGGGATGACCTCCGGTCCGGTTCTGAAAACATTGAAACAAAGTATCAATCTAAACCCTAAGAAACATCAAATCTTTCAAACTGAACAAAAGTATCAATCTGAACGAACATCATCAATCTAAACCCTAAAGAAACATCAATTCTTTCAAAACAAAAGTACCAATCTGAACAAACATTATCAATCTAAGCCCTAAAGAAACATTAATTCTTTCAAAGAACATCAATCTGAACAAACATTATCAATCTAAACCCTAAAAAAATCAATTCTTTCAAAGAACGTCTGAACAAAAGTAACAATGTAAACAAAGTATCAGTCTAAACCCTAAACAAACATCAATTCTTTCAATGAAAGAATGCAACACTTAACTGAAGTACTTAATGGTGTGGAGTAGCTTCGGCGAGCGGCTGTGGTGGGTTGTGGTTGATGCTCCAATTTTATATGATCAAACATTAAGGTTCTTTCTAATAATTCTAAACCGAGTGAGTTTCTGGAACCAGTCTTTACATACTGGATTCCCCCTAGCCTGAGACTTCGGCCTTGAACCCTTTCTAACGAGTTTTTTATGGTCTTATACAACGTTCAAGACAAGACAGAGAAGATGAAGTGTGGTTAGTCTATCTCCTTAGTTGTTGTGATAATCATGATAGCCTCTTGGAGGATCATTAGCAGCAACACAAAGTGTCAGAAGTTTTCGAGGGTCGGTTATCACTAAATTTTAATTTTTTTAATCTGGTCACTTTAGTTGTCTATCTTTAGATTTTTCCTGATGACAAAAATTATTTTCGTATTTCCTAAAATAAATACAAGCAATTATAACCAGACTAGGACAAACATTACTTTTTTTAATAAAAAATATTTTATTTTACACCAACTATATTTATTTTAAAATTTTAAATATTCCCGGAGTAGTTTGGGGCAAATTTTAAAAATTAGTTTAGGCCCTATGTTATTTGATTTTAAAACTTTTAGGGCAAATTATGAATTTTGTCTCTTATTTCAAATTTTTACAAATATTATCTCTGATGATAATGTTTGCTTTTATCAATGGGTTTTGCTTGATAGTTATGTTAAAGTTAGACGAAATGAGTATTTTATCCTTATAATCATCATACATTTAGATCAGGCGGTGTGATCTCGCGTCCCTGCCAAATCACCCTTGATAGCGCCCCTTTTCCCATTTCCTGGGCGCCATAGATGGTTTCGCCATGGGTTTGGCGAGCATTAAGGACTGCACATAGGGGCTGCAAACCAACAGAAAGAACACGAACAAGAAATTGTTCGTGTTCGTTTGTTAGAAAATATATGTGTTCGCGAACCATTCACGAACACTTATCGAATGAGCTTTTATGTTCGTGTTCATTTGTTAAGGAAATGAACTTGTTCGTGTTCGTTTGTGTTTGTTTGTTAATTTCAGCAACGAATAAAAACAAACGTTGACGAACACAAATGAGCACAAACTAATGTCCATGAACACAAATGGACACAAACGAACACAAATAATCGTTCATGAACAAAGTATATAATACACTAACAGTTATTAAATATTTAATTTGTCGGCATTTTGAAGTATTTAAATAAATATAAAAACTAAAAACACTAATGATCTATCGAACACAAACGGACACGTTACCGAACATTCACAAACATAAACGAACGAACGCGACCTCTGTTCATGTTTGTTCGTTTAACTAAACGAACGAAATTTCTTGTTCGTGTTCGTTTGTTTAATAAATGAACGAACACAAACGAACTTTCCGCCGAACGGTTCACGAACTGTTTGCAGAATGTTTGGTTCGTTTGCAGCCCTAACTGCACATGTGGGGGCCACTTTTCAAGAGCCAATCACATTTTTTTTCTTCCTTTTTTCTGTATTAATAGGTAAGGAGCTTTATCCCATTGCATGGTAGTTAGCTATAAAAACCCTGTCTAAGTGGTGTATACGTGACGCTGATGTGTCGTGATAAAGCTCTAGCAGCTTTATAACAAACCACCCACCTTAACACTTTATTTTTAGAAACATTTATAGTTTATCTACAAGACCATTTATGTAATTTACTTACCACACCACTCCCTTTTCCTTGTCCACCTTTTCGTATGTGCATCACTTATGTCTTCTTAGTTCTATGTCCAAATTAACCAAACACCCCCAAACACATTTTTATTAATCTTGTCCGTATACTCTATTTTGCTTTTGTTTATGTGATGTGCGTGAAGTGTGTTATATTTTTGATGAGTATTTAAGCCCCTTTTTACACTTTTAGCCAAGTTTTAAATTTATAAAACACGATATTTACTAACAGTAAACACACATATGGGCAAGTGCACCCATCGTGGACGTAGTATAGTGTTGGTAGGATACCGAGGTCGTCCAAGGACACAAGAGCTTTTAATACCGGTTTATCCTCAACGTCTAATCAAATCAAAAAGTGAGAAAAATGTTTTAAACTAAGAAAAATAAAAACTAACTAAATGCTGAAAATAAAATAAAAACAGATAGACAAGATGAATCACTTGGATCCGACACGTGTATTAGTATAACCTTTGATTATTTTCGCACTTTTGCACTTGTTTAAGAGATTATCTTAGTTATTGTAGTAGGCCCCTCTTTTGAAGGCGACGTTACCCTCAACCCAGTAGTTTGAGTCAGCAAGGATACAATCCTAATGTAGATCCCAAAACGAATCCGGATCACAGTGGTTGGTTGTTTTAACCCATAACACCTATTGATTAGGTGTTTGAGATATGAAAAGTTAAGAAGAATCAAAGATGAAGGTGAAGCTAATGGATTAATGAATACAACAAGTGTTGTATTGAATCCAAACAATAAGATATAACAATAAACCACCTTGGATATCAGATTTGAGCACAAGATCAACACAAGAATGTAACAACACCAATATTCATTGAAGAGCCAAAAACTTAAGTTTGTTACAAGGCATGAGCTATATATAGTGTCTGACTTGCCAGCAAATTTATAAATTTGCTGGAATCTTAACTACACCAAGTCAGATTTGCCACTATCAAAATATTACAATATTAGCCCCTAGACTTTACAAAGTCTAATAAACTTAACCAAAACAATCCATAACCATCTAAAGCAAGTACCAACGGTCTCATATGACCTAACAATATTCCCCCTAGACCGTTGCGTACTTGATCGTTCTTCATTCTTGTTTAGCGTTTTAGACCCTAATCGACTCAAGTACCTACGGTCTCAAAATGGTCTAACAATATTCCCCCTAGACCGTTGCGTACTTGAGCGTCTTCATTCCTTGACTCTGGTGACAGGATTTGTTGCGTCTTTTCCCATGATGTGCTGTGATGGAGTTTGCTTGTTATCAACTTCACTTGCATCCTTCAATGTGACATTGTATGTGGATGACATTGGAGATTTAATTTCTCGGAATTCTGATTCTGATGAAAGAAGCTTGTCTTTTGAAGCAAGCGATTGATGATAACTTCTTTCTTCTCTCGAGCTTTGTCACACTCTTTCTTTTCTTCAATTTTTGAATAACATCTCCATCATCTCAGTCTTTCTTTCTCTCACCTTTCTCACAGTTCACGTGTATCCCTTCGCGGGTAAAGTTGGCATCTCAAGATCAGCTTGTAGCACCGAATCACCCCGCCTTTTCTTTCGCTTGTATCTGCTTTATGCAACCTGTTGGGGATCTTCTTCAATATCTTGTTCTTCGTTTTAGTGTGAGAAACTTCAAATAAAACATTTGCAGAATATATCTTCAATCCTGCATCATTCCGTTTCTCTTGATCTCGTTTCTAACAGTTCTTGTATTCTGAAACATACAAACGAGCTAAGTAAGATCTGGATTGCAAAGTGCTATAATGTTGTATTTGCAGAGGGTAGAAGTAGTAATAAAAGAAATAAAAATATTTACAAAGGCGCAATCAAATATGCAGGCAAGAACACTACATATTTTTGACATTTAGACAATTACGCCGGTCAGATACAAATTTCAAACTTTCTCGAAAAACATGCCCATTTTTTTGTTTAAAATAGCATAACTTATGAAATATTTATAAACCAGAGAAAGTTTGGGCCATTTTGACACCGAACTTCGAATTTTCAGCTCAGGGGAGGGGTTCCATTTGATGCGGACATTCGACGCTCGTCGACTTACCTGCAGAAGATCATATTGCCAACACTTGCCAAATTCTTATTTATAATTATTATTATTATAATTAACCAGGGTACAAGAAAAACTGCCAGTATGTTTGTCCGCTTAAATCCATGCATCCTTCTTTCAACATGCCTTTGGAGAGCGCTTTTATCATGTTTTTGGTAATATTGACAAGTCTTCAATGGCCCCCACACAAGCTATTGAGAATAGAATCATTACGCCCCCGTGAATCCCACATCAGGACATACCCCCGCGATCAAGGTATGCACAAAGATTCCTCATAACAGGTGAGTATATTGGTTTCATTCTCTTCAACGATAGAACAGAGATCAGGTCTGTACTTTCGTACAACAGAGATCCCAAGAGTTATCGAGGGCTAGGACAGATAGTTTGGTGAACAGGTCAGTACCACCGTACAGCAGAGTTACCAAACTAATCCGTCTGAGGATTTTGGCCAAAGATGGCGCTTATTATGGGTTTTGGCCAAAAATGGCACTTATTAGAAAGGGTTTGGCCTTTTTTTAAGGCACTTATTATTAAGAGAATATCATAGCGTCTAGGTCAGCATGTATCTGGATGCAGCAGAAGAACAACTATGTATCCTCTGAATGAAATACCAATATAAAGACCCGAAATCTCAGACTTTGGCAATCTGTCAACGCAAGATTCAAGACCATTAAGCCATATGCCGCAACGTGTTACCCACTGAGATGCGTAATGCCTGAGAAAAGCCAGAATTCTTGTGTAGACATTATGTTTTGCTCCCTAACTGCAGTTTACTCGTCGGTGTTGCTGAATCTACCGACACGTCGTTGCTTGGTACCCCGATTTCTTTTTGTTTTCTGTTTTGCAAGAAATGACAAAGTGTTAGCAATTTTCTATCATTTCTTCTAACAGGAGTCAGACACAAGCATCTAATATTGGATTTTCTGGAATACCCCCCCTAAAATCTTTATTTTCGAAAGTCCGTTGCCTGAAAATAAAATTTTAAAAGTCAGAAAATCTTTTTGGTGGGCGACGCTTCACGATACTTGTTTTTTTTTTTTAATATTGACAAAAGATAGAGTATTTACAAATGATTTTGGATCACAAGATTCATTTCCACTCAAGGAAATCAACCATTTCCAACCAGGTTACCAGCTGGTTGAATCGGGTTTTATCATTTGTCTTGACATTTTTCATGTCGAGCACGTATGTGTTGTTTTGTCATGTAACAGTGAGCATGATCATTTCTGCAGGAACGACATATTCAGGCTTGAGAAACAAACATTCCATGTCGTTGAAAAGCACCGCTATTCCTTTATCACTGACTTGTGATACGCTCTTGAGATTGTAGCACAATTCTGGAACATAGTTGACATTTTCCAAAGTAAGTGCTTCAGATACAACATCTCCTATTCCAACGATCTTCCCTCCCTTTTCATCTCCAGTGAATGACACGTAATCACCATCAATAAAACAAAAATTCTTCAGAAGTTCCTTTAAGCCTGTCATGTGTCTTGACCATCCGCTGTCGACATGCCAGATATATTTCATGAGCATTCGAAGCCATTTCTGGAGTTTATTCTGAAATACAAGTATATACACAAATCAGTTTGATTTGGGAACCCAGATTTGCTTCACTTTGGATCTATCATGGTTTTGACCCATGATGTCCTCTTTTTGCTTCCAAAAATAAGTTGTTGAATTAACCAGATTTTTAACAGATTTCTTAAGAAAATCAAGCTGATTTGTGAAATCTTTAACAAAATCATATTCTAGTTTAGAAAAATTCTTGGTTTTACAATGTTTCGCTGTATGTCCTAAATGATCACAGCGAAAACATCGTTTACGTCTGGGCTTTTTGGTGTTAGAAGATGATGTAAGTGATGAGTGTCTTGAGCTTTTTGAAGAATCTTTTGATGCAGTGTATCTTGAACTCTCGGCTTTCTTCATTTTCTTGTCAACTCTGCTTTCATCTTCTGAGCATTCTTCATCACTGTCGGAATCGGATGAATTTTCAGACGTTTGGTATTCACTTGAGTTTTGCTCTTCACTTGCTTCGTAACTTGAATCATTGCAGCTTTGATCTTCGCTTGAACTTTCTGATTTTTGCTCATCCTTAGGACTTGAAGTCTCCTTTTCCTCTTCTGAGGCAGCACCGCTTGAGTCTTCATTGTAGTGATCTTCAATGATTTTCTTTTCTGACTCTGTCATACCTGTTCTAAATGGAACAAATTCTGGAATTTCCTCTGTGAGGAATTTTCCAAAGCTATTCTTTTTCAATTCTGGCACAAATACAGGAGATTCACAAACAATTTTATCATTACAAAATGCAGAATTTAAATCATGACATTCAGACATAACATGTTCACGATCACGGGTCTCAAATGTAGGCACATGGCCCTTACAGTCATCCGAAGATTTAAATTTAGGCACACGGCCATTACAGTCATCCCGAATATTGTTTTTCTTAGAACAGTTCCAGGCGAACCAGTTAACAGTGGAATAACTGTCGCCTGAATAACCTATTCCTATTTTTGAACCACCGCAGTCTCCATCCTCATCGCACACATCTTCTTTACACACAATTGGATCTGCATTACTTTTAGAAAAGTTAGCGGTTGTTTTATTTTCACAAGATTCGTTTTGTTCTACAGAGGCCTTTTCATCAATTAGATCGTTTTCGGGATGAGGAGTTGGCATAGGCACATAGTTTTTGCTATATGGTGGAAAGAAGAGTTTTCTTTCATTTCCTTGCCTGTCCTTATACCCGATCCCGTCTTTCACATACGTTGGTCGTTGGCAGTTTTTGATGTCAGTAAAGGCCTTTTGACTGACATTCCATTTGTCTATGACGATTTGCAACTTGTTCTTTTCGTTTAAAGCCTTTTCTAGTCTATCTGTGAGATCGTTAATGATAAAATCTTTTCTAAACACAAATTCTTTTAGAGTTTGCATTTCAGCTAAAGTTGAATTCAACTTTCTCTGATATGCGGCCTCGTTCTGTTTAAGCTCTTTGTTAAATTTTAATGCGTTGTCTTTTTGTCTCTCAAATTCTAGATTTAGAGACTTGTAATGTGCCACGACATCAACGCATGCTGGTGTGCATAACTTTACTTTAAAGTTATGTGGAATGCTATTTACCAAATCCTTGTCTACCTTTTCTTTTGAGGATTCGGTTTTCATGGCCACAGCTGAGGCTTTCGCTTTCTCTTCCTTCACAGAAGTTGTTTCTTTCTGAACCTGCTCTGTGGCCTTCACAGCTTCTTCAACCTTCTTGTCTTTCTCAGGCTCGGAGAAAGTGAGAATACTCTTCAGACCCTTGTCGGTAGCATCATCTCCTTTTGGGATTCCCGTAGCCTGTTTCTCGGTAGGTTTTGACGATGAAGATAAAGAATCGCTCGAGATTTTTGCCATGAGTGCTTTGTGAACTTGTTCCTCTGCTTCAGCATTCTCTTTAGCTTGAGTGTCACCGAGCACAACTGTCATTTCATTGGACCGTGGAGCCTTTGATGCGCTTGCGGAAGCGTTGAAGTAAGTTGTGTCTGAAGCTTGTTGACTGACACCTTCAGATGCAAGAAGTGCCACGTACTTCAATCCTGCAGAAGTCTGAGCAGGCTTTGGGGTGTAACCAGTCGTATTCATTTCTCGTTTGTTAACATCCATTTCAAAATCCTTCAAAGTGTTGATCAAATCGGTTAGAGTGACAGGATTTGGATTGTTGAGGAAATCCCTTTTGATCATCATGCACTTTAGGCTCCATTCCTTTGTAAGTGAGTCCAAAAGCTTCTTTATGGCAGCACGGTTAGTGATATGATTTCCTGCCTTCTTCATCTTGGTCATCATATTTCGAAAGCGACTGATATGATCGGAAAGGCTTTCTCCACGAATTCCACAAAACAGGTCGTATTGCTTCTGAACCATGATTCTTTTGCTCTCAATCAGCTCTTCGTTTCCCTCGTAATATTCGATCAAAGCGAGCCAGAGTTCATTTGCTGTTCTGTATTTTTCAAACATGTTACAGTCTTCAGTTGACAGAGCCATGGTTAAGGCGGCATGTGCACGACAGTCCCGTTGGATTAGGGCCTTGTCTTCATCAGTGAAGGTAGTTGCATCATTGTTGGCAACTACCGCATCTCCTCGAACAACCGTTGGAATGTGGGGTCCATCGGTGACAGAGAGCCACAGATTGTAGTCCGTGTATTCGAAGAACGACTGGATACGAGTCTTCCAAGTACCGAAATCTTCTGCTCCTTTCAACTTTGGTGGTTTAGTGGTGGTTCCGGTCTCATGTTCTGCTTGAGCAATTGGACTTAGTTGATTCAACGACATCTTGACTTGTTTTTGACTTAAGAAAGCTGATCAGACAATAATTTCGCTGGAAGATGATTCTGAGAATAATTTCGCAGAACTATTTCGCCGATAACTTCGCCAATGCAATAACTTCGCCGGATAGAGGATGGATCCTGCACGAGTGAAGATAGCTAATTTCGCTGAGACAATTAACAAACACGTTAGTTTGGCTAAATTCGCCGATCACCGTGATAAAAACGCTGTGGTTCTTTATCACTGTCCTCGAAGTCGCCTTCGATAAATTCGCTACAGGGTCAATGACGCTATTTTGCTGGTAATTAACAATTTTGCTTGTGTTTGATCGGCGAAACTGTTAATTTTGCGATATTCAAGTTTAATTTGCTGAATTCAAACTAATTTTGCTGTATTCAAACTAAATTTGCTGGCTTCAAAATAATTTCGCTGGCTTCAAAAATAATTTCGCTGGATTCAAAAATTGTTCGCTGACTTCAAGCTAACTTCGCTGAGCAGAGGGTTTAACACGAACTTAAACCCTCTAATCACCCAAATACAGCTCAAAAACCATGTTTTGATACATCAAAATGTCCAAAATGACTCCCTAATCATATATTAACAACAACCTATCGATTAAACACACCAAATCAATCCATTTGAGGTCCAAAAATTTGAAAACTTTGAAACTTTTGAAAAACCTTCAAAACTATGAAAAATCTCAACAAAAACACAACAACCAAGAGCACTAAGGCTCTGATACCAAATTGTAGATCCCAAAACGAATCCGGATCACAGTGGTTGGTTGTTTTAACCCATAACACCTATTGATTAGGTGTTTGAGATATGAAAAGTTAAGAAGAATCAAAGATGAAGGTGAAGCTAATGGATTAATGAATACAACAAGTGTTGTATTGAATCCAAACAATAAGATATAACAATAAACCACCTTGGATATCAGATTTGAGCACAAGATCAACACAAGAATGTAACAACACCAATATTCATTGAAGAGCCAAAAGCTTAAGTTTGTTACAAGGCATGAGCTATATATAGTGTCTGACTTGCCAGCAAATTTATAAATTTGCTGGAATCTTAACTACACCAAGTCAGATTTGCCACTATCAAAATATTACAATATTAGCCCCTAGACTTTACAAAGTCTAATAAACTTAACCAAAACAATCCATAACCATCTAAAGCAAGTACCAACGGTCTCATATGACCTAACAATATTCCCCCTAGACCGTTGCGTACTTGATCGTTCTTCATTCTTGTTTAGCGTTTTAGACCCTAATCGACTCAAGTACCTACGGTCTCAAAATGGTCTAACACCTAAAGGGTCGGATTATTGAAAGATAATGAATTAAGTTATTAATGCAAATTGTGGTAGGCCCCGCTTTTGGCGGTGACGTTACCCTCGGCTAAGTAGTCTGAGTCAGCAGGGATACAGTCCTAAATAGCCGGGTTATACTATTAATAGTAGTTAACTTATGAGGGGGTCAAAGAGTTTGGATCCCCGCCATCCAATACCTATGGGCATTGAAGGAGATCCTACTAAATTTGACCCAGGTCCCAAGCAGGACCTCTAAACGCTGAACAAGGGCAAGACCGTTACCAAACCGTTCCCTTAACCCCCGACCAGGTAGCCAACATACCTCCATATAGACCGTGGAGATATGAATGGTGAAAATCTTTTATTTTATATAGACAGTAAAATAATGCCAAGACACCACGGACAAACGATAAGGAAAGATCACCTTCAACATAAGTAACTAGTTATTAAAGTCATTAATACAAAACCAAATAAAAAGTGCAAAAGATTAAAAATAAAAAGTATTATACTAAACACTTGTCTTCACCAAGTGATGTAAGAGACTTAGGCAAACATGGCCTTGATTGTCAAGAACTCTTACGATCAATCTTGGATCCCGAGACGACTCACACACTCTACGATGGACAATGGATGATGGTGGTGGATGATGGTGTTATGGTGGTGGTGGGTGGTGGATGAAGTGTGAGAGAGGTGGTGTGCCAAGGGATGAGTTGAAATGGCTCCAAGCACTCCTATTTATAGGCTGAACAGAAGCCTGGGCACGGCCCCGTGTCCGGTGGACACGGCCCCGTGCCCGTCTGACACTCTCTCTCTTCATTAATTGTAATTCGCAATTACAATAAATGCGCCTGCAGCACTCTGACCACGCCCCCGTGTCCGCTGGGCACGGCCCCGTGGTGGGCAATAGAAGCTTCTATCACTTTGTCTTTTCTGCCAGGGCTGACCATCCTGGACACTGCCCCGTGCTCGCTGAGCACGGCCCCGTGTTGAGCTGGACACGCCCCGTGTCCGCTGGACACAGCCCCGTGTTCAGCTGGGCACAGCCCCATGCTCAGCTGGGCACAACCCCATGCTCAGCTTTCTTCTTGTTTTTGCTTTGGGAGATGCTGTCGAGGAGTCGGGCATGCCACGTTTCTTCCTTTTCTTTGTATTTATGTTGGATTTGGCTGCATTTTTGCTTCTTTTGTTCATTTAAGCTCTTTTAACCCTGAAAATACAAAAGGAAGACAAAAGTACACTTTTTCCAACATTAGTACTTAAAAATGGTTAGTTTTATGGCTCATTTGATGTAATTTATATGTTGCATTTTACTCACATCATTATGCTTCACTTCATAATTCTTAGAAAAATCCCCAACGAATCTAATCAATATATCCGCCCTCCAATTTTTCATATAATCAACTTTCTACAAAGCGTGGTGATCACGAAACTAACTTATCGTTTCAGGCTGAACCAAATTTTTAGGATAGGTCAAGATTAGATCATATGTATGCTATAAAAAAATTCGAGGAGAGCGGACGAGCCTCATCCCAACAAACTAGGTCCACCCTTGTACACGTGTTAAAGGTTTAGAATTTAGTTCATGAACATATAAGATCAAAAATTTGGATAACCAAGTAGGTATAATTAATGACATTACATTTGGAATTGTTGAAAAAGGGAATAAGTTAGGCTCTATAGTTACACCATCTCGAAAGGGGTTTATAGGGAATAAGTTAGGCTCTATAGTTACACCATCTTGAATGGGGTTTATGAGTTTTATGGGCGGGTGGATACGTGAAGGAGAGAGAGAATGACAATCTTCATTGATAGATAAGGAGTTTTTGTAAGAGACAGAGAAAGGGATCGGTCGGTATAGGTTTTTTATGCGCTTGAAAAGGTTTTTTTTTAAGTCATTGAGTTTTTGCCAGAAATACGTTGTTTTTCTTAACAACAAATTTTTAAAGCCCTTAATTCCACGATTAAGGCACTGTGGCTGAGGTGGCTACGGCTACCAACTCCATGTCTCCATCCAGGCTGCCAATGCCTTTTTTGCTTCTACGATTCTTCCATCCCATCACTTTCATAATATTTATAAACTTTTTATTTAATTTCATAAAATTATAATATTATTATAATACATCTATTTAAAAGACTAAAATAAATATTTAACTTAAACTTTCATATCATAACATAACCCTTTACAAATTGGTAACCGTTACATTCTTGAACGACAACTTGAAAATAAAGAAAACAAGAACCACCCCTAAAACTAATAAAACAATCAAGCAATCCAAACAATTTAACCACACCATTTTTATCTTGTTCTTACTTTACGAAAAATAGACTAAATCGACACACCAAATCACCTAAAACTCGTCGATTATGAGCTTTACATGACTTGAAGTCGCTTTACCTTTCCATGTCGACGGGGGCGAAAGATTTCTCCATTGAAAGAAAGCTTTTTGATTCGTCGAGTTTTATTGTTTTCTTTTGAGCCTCAATGTCTTCATCCAATTGTTCTTGATATTGATCGTACTTTGTTAGCGATTGGTACTCAATTCTTCCTTCGTTCATTTTATGCATAGCTAAATATAATGACATCGCGAAAATTGTCACACATATTAAATACCAACTAAATTGAATATTCACTAACGATTTAGCACGTTCTAAGGCTTCATCCCCGTGACATCGAACTACATGGTGACCTTCTTCCAAGTTCAAGAAGCAACCTTTAGGAATCAAGCTTGGTGTCCAAAGCATGAAACCCATGACCATGAGCCAAAGACCTTGAAAGAATATGCTAATGGACCTTATGAAGCTAACTACAAAGTTTTTCTTATAACCAATGCCCATAAGTGTAGTGATGAGAGAAACAAGAATGAGTATTTGTAGAAGCATATGATATTGCCCTTCGACGCCCATGTGATCCGCCGAGTGAAGGTGGAAGAGGAGAAGCTGTTGCCCGAACGCGATACTTGCAAGTAATTGAGTCAATTCATATTGGGCTTTGGGTATAAACTTGTCTAGTATTATCGCGAAAGCGGCGTAGACAAAAAATGTCAAGGAAATGAATGAGTGCTCAAAGTTGTGTAGATGATTGGATGGAATAGTGCCATCCGTGTCAAAGGGTTGGTGGCGATCCGGCCCGATGACTAGCTCCATGGCTATGGACATGGTGCAACCAACCATAATCAAGAAAAGTTCCAAATACCTTATTTTTGTGGAGGGAAACCATGGTAAAGAATGGTAGGTTTTGGGATTTTGAACATGAAGTTTAATATGGTTAAGAAGGTGCCATAGACCAATTACAAGAAAACCAAATCCTGGTGCAACATGTCCCACCAAAGTGCCCATGTGTTATATTGTGTGTGTTTTAAGTGTTGTGTGTGAGAGAGAAAGGTGGTAAGTTGTAGAGAGAGAATTGAAAAGAACCTTAAAAAATGGATGTATTTTGAGAGAGAGAAAGGGGGTTTTAAAGGGGATTGGGTTGAAGACCTAGAGGCTTCCATAAGGATATGTCAAAATCTTTTTAATATTAGTCTATAGATGTTTCTTGTGGGCTTGAATGAGATAGGAGCTTTGAACAAACTAACATGGCAGTTTATTTGGTGGCTAAGGGAATGGAATTAATAAGAGTTGACTAAACCACTCTTTTTATAAACATTTAAAAAAAAAATACTAGGAATATATATTTTAAAAGAATAAATATTTTATCAATCATAATTTATCTCTAACAGATTAAATAGATTAGTTGTAACACTGACTAAAAATAAAACAAGTTAAAAACATTGTAAACATATCCAAACTCTCCTATTATGATTTTTGCAACCTCTAATTATTGGTATTTTAATAGTAAAATAAATGTATTTAATAACTATCTAAACGTTAATTAATAAAAATAGACAAATACTTACAAATATATCCATTTTCACCCACTTAAGGCTCATGGGTTCTAAATAAATATGTAAATTTTAATTAATAAAAATAGACAAATACTTACAAATATTCATTTTTACCCGTTTAAGGCTCATGGGTTCTAGAAAATCTACCATGTTAATGTAAAAATATTCATTTTTAATAACTTTTTAACATACTCTAGAATTGTTTTTATCTTACCCGTTTTCAATACTATTTTTCAACCTCAATATCAAATATTACGTCATCTGAACAAACCTAATTGATACCAGCCACTAATTTTTTGCTAAGGGATGAGGTGGCATTACTAACCTTGTGTATTTCTAGAAATAAAAGAATTAGGCAGTTTCAAATAATAAATTAGAAAAAATATGGAACACACAAAACTAAATTCCCCTAGTTTATTTGTCAAAATAGTCGAGCTTCTTTGGATGATGGTTCTAATCTTCTTGAAAGACCTTATTTATTCCGGATTAATTTTATTTTTTTATATAAATATTTACTTTTTTAAGATTTAATATTGAACTGAAATAACAAATAATATAGTTATGTTAAGTTTGTGTTTGAAACTAAGGGGTTGTTTGGCACTTCTGAATGGGTAAGTGTTGAATCGGTAAGAGGTCTGAATCATTAAGAGCCAGTATAATGCTTCACAATTCAGAGACAAATATCTGACCAATTCAGATAAGAGGTCTTAACCATTCTGACTTGTTATAATGCTTAACCATTTAGAGGAAATGTCTGAACCATTCAAACATCTGCTCGCGAAACAAACAATCTAAACCATTCAAACATCTGCTCGCGAAACAAACAGTCTGAACTATTAAGTGTTGAACCAATAAGATGTCTGAACCATTAAAAACTGAAACAAATAACCTGGAAGATAAAAAAAAACATATAAATTTATATGCTTTGATGAATGATGTAATGAAAACCATATAATCGTTGTAAATTATTTTTGTTTTTTATTTAATTTTTTAGTTTGGATATTGTTCGGTGGGAAAATTTTGACTTATAAAATTAAATATATACTTTTTCTGGAGCATTTATGACCAGCAAGATGTGCAAATAAAGTCCAATTAGTCTTCCCAACCATTGCAGTTCACACTCAGCCACATATAAAATATGAAACATTAGTATTAAGGGGTTGTAAAAGGAAGAAATTATCGCTATAATAATCCTAAATTTCACCAATTGTTCGATAATAATCTCAACTTTAAAAATTCCCTCTAACGATCTTAACTTGTAAGAATTTGGCCTCATTGATTCTTTTCCAACATAGATGCACTTAAATCATTTAAGGAGTCTGCAGGTGCACTTTAATATATTCAGGAGACCAAATTCTCATATGTTAGAAAATAATTAATAGGGGCCAAATTCTTACAAATTGGGATCGTTTGAGTGAATTTTTAAAGTTGGGGTTGTTATCGGCCAACATGTGAAACTTAGGATTATTAAAATCCAATAACCCTTAAATTTTTAATAAACTTGATACTTTTATCAAATTAAATTCCTAATCTTCATTAAAAAATTCCTAGAAGTTAATATTAGGACATGAAAAAGTCTTATCGTACAAAACGTTTTGTACGAATTTTTAAAGTTGGGGTTTTTTTAATGAAGATTAGGAATTTGATTTGATTAAAAAAACCCCTACAAATAGTCTTATCGTACAAAACGTACAAAAAATATGTAAAAGTAAAATAACAATGCGGAGACATTTTCATAATTATTTACTCGTAGAGTAATTAACAAATTACCCTACAAATGATCTTGTAGTGTAATTTTGATCTTATAGGGTAATTATCAAAATTACTCTACAAGTTTATCAAACAACATACAATTCAAAATTACCCAAAAGATCATTTGTAAAGTAATTATAATACTCTACAAAATTACCCTATAAGATCAAAAACCCTACAAGATCATTTATTGAGTAATTATAATATTCTACAAAAGTACCCTACAAGACCGTTTTATAAAATTACCCTACAAGATCAAAATTACCTTATAAGATCATTTGTAGGGTAATTTTGATAATTACTATACGCGTAAATAATTACGAAAATACCACCGCGTTTTTTCAAAAAAAAAAAAAAAACTTCGGTTCGTATGTTTTATACGTTAAATGTATTTGTTTTAATCTTTAGTCTAACTTTTAGATGTTTAAGAATTTAATAAGCGTTAAATTAAAAAATTCAATATAAATTATATTTTTTACAAAAGAAAAGTGTGTCAACTTTCACCTGATTTTATAGATTAAGTTCTTGAATTTGTTTAGAAACATGCATTCCTCATGTTTTCTTTTAACTCTTGTTGTCCGCTTAAATGCAGTTTAAAGTGTGCAAAAATGATAAAATAGTTCTTTTATCATTATATTAATTTGTATTTACACAGTACAAATGATCATGCTAGTAAAAATAAACCCAAACGAATTATGAACAAAATTGCCAATAAAAATGAATAAAATAAATAACTAAAGGTGATGGGTAAAATAATATACTATTTAGCACTTTTCTTTTGGTGGGCATCTAAAATTGGACATGTTTATTTAACTATAATCTCTTTTGTATCCTTATTTGAACTAACATGTTTATTTAACAAAAAAATTCTTTTGTATCCTTATTTGAACTAACTGCTCAATTTGTTCCTTTCTTTATTGTTTATGTTACTAAATTTCTAAATTTATATCTATCTTTACTTTTATTAACACTCTCAATAAATGGAATAGTATGAAGTATAGGGATGAGCAAATGGTACCCGGTACCGGTACTGGTACTGAATTTATCGAATCGGGTATATTTTCGGCAGGGGCGGACTTAGATCTATATGAGCCATAGCACGGGTTACGGCTCAACTTCGTATTGGTAGTGTACTTTTTTTCGGTTTTGTACAAAGGATACCCCTAAACAACTACGAGGATACCCCTAAAAAAAATAAGTTCGTAAGCCCAAAAGCTATGTAGCGTTTATATCTAACCCAATGAAAAATACAAAAGTCGAAATCACTTTATAGTTGATAGGCAGCCCCCAATTCTTATTTAAAATTGTAAGCCAAAAACAATTTAATTGATACGGTAGCCCAATTGTATTGATTAATAGCTAGCCCAATAGTCTAATACGTAATAAACTAATAACCCTTTGAATATGAAGTTTGTTTGTGGGTATTCTTTATTTCTTTTCTTCTTGTGGGTTTGAGCCGATGTTGGAAAAAGTGACTCTTTATTTTGTAAAAAAATACAACATTACAATGTTGGACATGACAGAAAGTTATGGTAATCCAAGAAACCGAAAGAATGTCATTACAAATCAACATCAATTTGAAATTGACATTTTTAATAAGGTTTTAGATATTCAAATTCAAGAATTGGGAAATCGATTTAGTGAGGTAACAACTAGTTTGATAAAAAAATATGTTGTGTTTAAATCCTTGTAACGGGTTTACTAAGTTTGACCTATCGAAGATAGTGGCGTTTGCTGAGATGTACCCGAATGATTTTACTACACAAGAAATAGCGACTCTTTTGGGTGATATTGAGACATTTCGTCACACTATAAGCGATGATAATTTTGTAAACTTGAATGTAATAAGTGATCTTGCGCGTGTTATGGTTGAAACAAGAACACATAGTTCTTGTCCTTTAGTTTATTGGGTAATGAAGTTCGTTTTGCTTTTACCAATTGCAACCACAAAAAGTTGAAATATGTTTTCGAAATTGAAGCTTGTCAAGACGGATTTACGCAATCGAATAAGCCCGGAATTTTTGAACAATGCTCTGGTTTGTGCGGTCGAAAAAGATTTTTTACATGAAGTAAAATACGACAAAGAGATGGAACAATTTCAAGCTATGAAAAAAGAGGACAAATCTATTAGTTATTTGTTTTACTTTATTTATTTATTGTCATTTTTTTTAATATTGTATGATTGCATGATTAAATTTTTTTAGGATACCCCTAAGTTAATGTTCTAGTTCCGCCACTGATTTTCGGTACCGACTTTTGACATTTTCAGTACTTTTCCAGTACGGTACCGGTGCGGTACCAGTTTTTACCCTCAAATACCGATACCGTATCGGTACCGAACCGTACCGAAAAGTACCGTACCAGGTATATCCGGTACCGGTACCTACTTTTGGGGATTTCCGATACCGGTACTTTCGGTTCTGGTACCGGTCGGTACCGAGCTCATCCCTAATGAAGTATACGATACGATGATCATGTCCAGGGTGTCATTTTGGTTTCTTGTTGGTTATTTGGAAAATCCGAAATGAAGTCATCTTCTTCTGTAAAGAGGTTTTGGTTACCGGTGTAATTTTAATATTTTGAGCTTATAATTATTTTTTTGTGTGTTTCTTTTGTATCTAGCTTCAGACTAGCTTTGTTTCTAATAATATTTAGCGTTTTTGTGCGTTTTCTCTGTATCTAGCTCCGAACTAGCTTTGTTTCTAATAATTTAACATTTCAAAATAAAAGTTGCATAAGTATGCATGAATTAAAGCAAATCACTTTCAAGAGCAACTATAAACTAGTATTTAGGAGGAATCAATTAACGTGGGGATATTGGATTTAAATAACCTAAAATTTCACCAATTAGCCGATAATACCCTCAATTTTCGATTTGTATCACGCCACTCCCAACTTTCAATTTATTTTCCTCTAGCACTCTCAAACTAACTAAACACTAACCAAATTAGTTTTTTTTCCTGATGTGGCATTTGTGTGGTGACGTGGCATCTAACATGTCATTTTTTAAGACGTGACAGCTAACGTGAAATCTGATTTGGCTTTTGATGATGTGGCAGCTGACATGGCTTTCTGATGACGTGGCAGCTAATGTCAGCAAGTTTGGTTAGTGTTTGGTTAGTTTAGGAGTGTTGTGGGAAAATAAGTTGAAAGTTGAGAGTGATGTGGTACAAATCAAAAGTTGAGAATGTTATCGACCTATTGGTAAAAGTTTATAGTATCGTCAATAATTTGCCATCAAGTGTTAGTTTATAAATTCTTCAAAAAGAAAAGAAAAAAAAAACTGCTTAGTTTATAAATTTTTAATGTATCAAAAGTCATTACAAATACTATACTATTAATATCTAACGATTAATTTAATTCAGTAAGTTTTCTTAACTTGCTCTTAATAAAACCTTACAAATTTTTAAGAAACAAACATAGGTTTGTTTACTAATTTTATGCAGCGAAAGAAAAAATTACGAAATACTAAGAAACGTATTAAACTTGTGTATAAACAAATACTTGGATTACTAATAAATAAAATAGTTTTCGTGAAGGATTACATAATCTAACTAACTTTTCATACAATACAAATCTCTTTATTAAAAAATAAATATCTGATCCATTCAGATATGTTATATTTTTTCTAAATAGATAACAGTTTGATTTTATAATTGTTGAATACGGAACCTTTATGATATAAATTTGACTATGGAAATTCTTTGACGTCACGGGTAATAGAAGTTTTGATGACCCATAACAACTTAACAAGTATAACTCATACTTCTTAAATGTTTTGATCAATGGGTATGGAAGAGAGTGATTGATGGATAATTATTGATGCATCTCACTATTTCTACACCTCTAAAATCTTATTTTCATACCTCTACATGAATACGGCCCGTATAAAGTTATACAGGCCATAAAACTGATTGTTGCACAACAAAATGTCAGATAATGTTTTTTTTGTTTTCATGTATATCGGTTGTATAACATTATGCGACCCGTATACAATGTTGTATAACACATATAATGTTATACGACAGGGGCGGAGCTAATTAGCTAGTAGGGATAGCACGGGCTACGGCTCAACCTCGTTTTCGTAGTGTATAGATACCCTTCAACTCCGTCTCCGTAGTGTAAAAATACCTCTCAACTCCGTCTTCGTTATACAAAGGATACCCCTGATCCTATTTTTTTTTTTTTTTTTGAGATACCCCTAAATTTTTGGGCTAGTTCCGCCACTGTTATACGACCCAAACCTTATATAATGTATACGACCCGTATAATGTTATACGGCTTATATAGAGTGTTATACGACCTAATATGTTCTTCATCTATACGAACCGTATAACATTATACGGCCCAATATTTGTTATATTAGATTATTCTATACGACTGTAGACAGGATGTGAAATTAAGATTTTAAAGTGTGTATTTATTAGAACCCTCATTCATTAATGTAATCAACAAAATCCAAGTTTGTTATGATAGATAACTTGACCTTTTTCTTCGAAAACATCCCTTTGATTATTAAGGAACTTCCTTCATGTTTAGTTTTTTCGAATTCTTGTCGATTGTGCCTTTATGACGTTTGTAGTGATCCCACTAAGACTTGGACCTTTGCTTATGGGAGTTTACAAGTATGAATCTATCATAATGGTTTTATTAATATCCGTTTTCGTAGCGTCATGAAATTAATTTTCAATACACATGTTGATAGGGTTGTTAAATATGTTGTGTTTGCGGGTTGACAGGTGTACCTAACACGAACCTGAAGTTTTACACAAACCCAAACATGACAAACCAAAAAAAAATCTTGTCACACACAGGTTGTGTTTGCGGGTTAACACGTACACAACCCCGTTTGTTTAACTCGGAAAAAAATTATTCGTATTTATCACATAGTAATAATACTTTAAAATTCTAAATTTATATGTAATGTTTGGGTTTTTAAGCAATTATGTTTATACTATGCCAATTTATTTTTTTAAATTTTCAAATTTTGATGTAAAAAATACTCACATAGTTTAAGTTGTTATATATAAAAAAACTCAAAAAAAAAACTCAAAAAATAGGTTAACCCGTGAACCTATTGGGTTGACATGAGTGTGACATATTTAGCTAAACCCGTGAACCTGTTGCGTGGAACACCACCCTAGGCCGTGACAGGCTAGACCGTAAGTGTGGCCACGGGCGTGAGGAAAGGTGTGGGGCCATTACACACTTTAATGAATAGCCGTGACGTGGCACGTGCTGTTTCACTTTTTAGCAAAACCAATACAGCTAATATTAGTATATCAAGAACAATCACATAAAATATCACAAATAAAAATAGATAATATGTGTATATAAATTAACATACTAAAACACATAAACTAACAAACATAAACAAACGTTTTGGCAATGTGTAATGTACTTGTTATGTCGCTTAAAGCATGAAACAACATATTGCTTGTATTGTGCAATGAAGTATCCAAATTCGTGCTCAAAGTCTTTTAGCAACTGGACAAGAAGCTATAAAATCCATTTATAGTCAGACCGTTCATGACTTTTGTGCTCAATATTAAGAAAAAAAAAAGACAAGAAAAGACAAATGCACCTTTTTAAGGTTGAGAGCTATAAATGTACCTTGGTTGAAAGAGTTAAATACATGTTGCTTATGACCTATAAATAACTTTTTTAACGGAAAATTTGGATCATTGACGGATCATCGGAGTATCATCGTGCCACCAGCGGAATCAGTCGATCATATACATCTCTACTAGGCAATAATGTCTATACAACAATTCAGAAGAAAACTTAGTAAATAAATATGAGAAAACCCCTCTTGTATAATGCCACTAGGCTATAAGTCTTTTGGGTTAAGCCTTGAAAGAATCATCACTATTCCTTAGTTCATGTAGAACACTTCCGGTGTTTGTTTATGAACGATGGCCACAATAGAGTTACGCGTGTAAACAGGGTTGTCCCCTAGAATCCTTAGAAATTCAGGGGATCGGCGAGAGTAGAAAAAAAGTCCCCTAAAATATAATCTTTTTAAAATATGCATATAAAAACCTTTAAATGTATAACAAACGTATGCAATTTTTTTAAATTCCGGTCCGCTTGGAGATAGCAGGCCCCTGGTTAGTCGTCTACGTTGCTCCACCTCCGGGCCAGCCCTGCGTGTAAAACATGAATTTCCAGGTGAGATCGGAATGACTAGCCATATGAGATTTTATCTTGAGAAACGAAAGACGTATAGATTTTTTATTAACATCTTTAATTGGATCATCTTAGCCTATTATCTAACATTATCAACATACAAATGATGTAGTCGTGTAGATGGAACAATTAGTGTAAGTCGTCGAAAGATCATGTCAGATGGAAACCACTAAGCTGTTTAGCAACTTCTGAATGGGTAAGTGACGAACCAGTAAAATGTTTAAATCATTAAGAGCCGGTATAATGATTAACTATTCTCTGGCAAACGTCTGACCAATTCAGATAAAAGGTCTTAACTATTCAGACTCGGTATAATACTTAACCATTCATAGAATAACAAGTTACATAAAAGAGTTCGGTCACAAAGTGTGATGAGCCTTACAAGTTTATAGTTTTTTTTTTTTTTTTCTTTCTAAAAAGCCATCTGGTTACGTATAGGATAACGTATTATGCAGCCAAAGTGTATATAATATTTAATATCAAATATGATGAATACAATCACGAGGATCATGATTGATGAAGGTTCAAGCATCAATAATTTGAATCCTTTATGGTCACGAAATTTCTGAATTTCATTTCTTGTTGACCACGTGAATGCATGTACATATAAAATAACATTTGGATTTGAATTCTTATTCCTCGTTTGAATATTTTAATTACATGAAACAATTCGAATCGAACACGTATTGTAAAAGTAAATAATCCATGTGTCAATATATTACAGGGGCGGATGTAGCTTATGATAAGGGTAGCCTCCGCTACCCCTTGGCACTCCGGCGGTAATGTAAATTCTGAAAAAATCTGACGTTTTTTCGATTTTGTTACCTCTTTCTTTTAAGACGTTAACCCTATGAAGGTTTTTTAGATCTGCCCCACTGATATATCACCTATCTACTTTCTCTTGAAAAGGGTCTTTGACTCTTGAATATAACCAAGAAAAAAAAAAGTCTAATATGTATTACATTAAAACTCAACTCAACACAAGCTTAACATGAATATCGTGAGGTTGAATACTTGAATTAACCTAAACGGGTTTGGGTTCAATGGTGGAGCCACATAGGGAAGTTCGGGTTTACTCGGCGTCATTGTATTTAGCATATTATATACGGTTGAACCCATTGATTTTATTTAAAAAATTGACCCCATTTGCATAATTTTTTGGAGATAATGGATTTAAATAACATCAACTTTCATCAATTGACAGATAGCACTCTCAACTTTCGATTTGTACCGCACCACTCCCAACTTTCAACTTATTGGCCGATAGCATTCACAAATTAACACAACACTAACCCAGTTTGCTGACATCAGCTGCCAGTCAGGTGCCACATCATCAAAAAGTCAGGTCATATGCTACATCAGATGTCACGTCATCAAAAAATTCCACATCAGATGCCATGTCAACACACAAGTGTCACATCAGCAAAAACACCAATTGCTGACCAATGTATAATGTTTTTAGTAGTTTTTACTTAATATTGATCTGTGTTAATCTCGAAAATGTTTACAACTCTTATGTTTGAAGATTGAAATTTTGAAATCACTCGTTGTGGGTTTCGTATATGCACATGGACGTGGACCGAAAGATATCATAATGTATTTGGGCTTATCGTGTACCTAGGCCCAACTACCTTCTTAACGAATGGAATATTGGAATTGGGATGACATTGCAAATACTATTTTGTTATTTCAAATCGTGGATTATCTCTAGTTTATTTGAAACTACATAAGAACATTAATTGTAGTTTAAGTATAAAAAAATATGTAATCTCAAAAATTGTTTGAGATGGTCTTTAAACGTGTAACAAATTTATGGGTTGGATATGTTTTTCTAAAAAGAAAAGAATGGAGATTATTAAGTAAAAATGTATTGATTTATAAGTTAGCATATTAATTAAAATTAAAATTAGATTTTTATTTTGTTGTAAAATAAAAGGAAAAGAAAGAGGTGGTGAATAGATTCTCTAGAATCTTGATTCTTAAACTCACTCTCACACATGTTGGATGGGTTCACTTTGAAAAGCACTTTTCTTACGGGCTATTTGGCAACATCTGAATGGTTAAGTGTTGAACTAATAAGATGTCTGAACTATTAAGTACTGAACCAGTAAGAGGTCTGAACAATTAAGAGTCTGTATTTAACCGTTCAGAGGCAAATGTCTGACCAATTCAGATTAGAGGTCTTAACCATTCAGACTTTGTATAAATCTTAACTATTCAGAGGCAAATATCTGAACCATTCAGACATCGGCTCGTGAAACAAACAGTCTGAACCATTAAGTGCTGAACCATTAAGAGCCTCATTAAGTGGTAAACAAACACCCCCTTACTTTAACTCTAAAAGTTACAAACACAAAACCACCGTTCCTTTCTCTTTCTTTTTTTAAATCTCCTTTCTCTTTCTTTTTTTAAATCTAACCATTTTAATTTCTCCTTCTAATAGCATCTACAAGACTACGACAACAGCCGTGGTCCATACTCTAGACTACCTAGTCAGCATGTCACATACCACTATCACTCCAAACCTTCACTTTTTCTCCAACAATAAACCACAACAAACCCCACTTAATAATTATTTAAATCGGGTTTTTTTATTTAATGCAAAGTCACACACACAATGGACCCACCCTCTCCCCACCTCGTCCGCCACCCCACCGGACCACACAAGTGGACGAGCCGTTGTGAATGCTCTAAGGGGTGGTAGGTTGACGATCTTTTAAAACAACTTAGAATCAGTAAAAGAAACCGGAATTTAAAAAAAAATTACAAGTTGTGATTCATTTGGTTACAAAATAATCATGTTTGCTCTGTAAATTTGCTTACAACCCGAAATGTAGGTGGTGGTGGTGGTGGTGGTGGTGGTGGTGGTGGTGGTGGTGGTGGTGGTGGTGGTGGTGAAGACAAATGACAATATCCTTACAACTTAAATATCCATAAGATAATTTATTTTACATAGATCTAGGAGAGGGCTCAGGTTTGAAACAAGTGATCCGTGTTCTAATATTATAAAGACAAAGATAAAAGACGTTTAAGAAAACTTGTGCTGGAGACTGGAGTGCGCTCCGACACACAAGTCGATAATTACTAGTTTTACATCTACTCTCCATCATATCTATGAAAACTAAACACTATTTTAAAAAACACATGATTAAAAAAGTTGAAGTCACTCAAAATGAATGTACACCACTTTCCTAAACAAGGAAACATAGGATATTAAGTGTTTGGTAATGAAAGCCCTTTTCATGAACCCATTCTTATAAAATCAACTCAAACCTTGGCTCTCAACCACAAACATGGCCAACTTATTGTCCCTCTTTACTCTTTCTCTTCTCACCACCATGTCACTAACCATTCCGGCCGCGGGACACTTTTGGAAATCCGTCAAAAACAAACCATTTAAGCTCGGAACAGCTAAACTAAGCCGCTTTCAATTCTACTGGCACGACATCCAAAGCGGATCAAACCCGACCACCATTAACATCATCAAACCACCACCTAGAAACACCTCATCCACCACCGGATTCGGCATTGTTAACATGATAGATGACCCATTGACGGATAGGCCCGATAATGGTTCAAGGATGTTGGGCCGGGCCCAAGGGTTTTACGGGCTGGTTTCGCAAGAGGAATATGTGTTGTTAATGTCGATGACGTTTGTGTTTACGACCGGGAGGTATAGTGGGAGCACGTTGACGGTGTTGGGGCGGAATCCGGTGTTTCAGAAGGTGAGGGAAATGCCGGTGATCGGCGGTACCGGGCTGTTTAGGTTTGCTAGAGGGTATGTTCATGCGACCACTCATACATTCAATATGCAAACACGAGATGCTATTGTTAGGTATAATGTTTATGTGTTACATTATTGAAAGTGTAGTGTTGATATTTTTTAATAAGGGAATAAATAATAAATAATAAAAGAGTCACACTTTTAGACAGTTGCAACAAGTTCAACGTGACCATATGGGAGAATGTCAATCTAATGATAATCAATGTCTATGAATAGTCAAATAAAAAGTGTTAAAAACCGAATCGTATTGGTTCTTTCGACCCGTTAAAACAGGAACCGTGTGTGTTGTAGGTTTGTTTATGAGTTAATAGACCCTGTTGAAGACCAGAAGAAAACCGTGTATGTTTACCTTCGCATTTTATGAACGCCAAATGACAACATTATGTAATGGTATAACAACACACTTATTCACATAGTGTGTGTTACACATAAAAATAAAGTTATTTAAAAAAAATGTATAGCGAGACAAAAAGTGTGAGCCCACTTATATGTATGTGAGAGGAGTGGTGCATTTAGTAGCAGGCAGAAAAAAAAAAATAAAGCTCTATTATATATATATGTAATATGGTTGGTGAAGCTTCATGAATAGTGCTTATTTTTTATATTGTTTCATGTGATATATTTAATAAATTTCAATCTTTTACATAAAAATGATGGTGGTGTAATGGTTTCTCTTCGTTCCATTGAAACAATCAACATAAGTTCAATCCCTCCTAAACCTTTTATTTTTTCTTTTTTCCTTACCATCTCATGCCATGTGGTCCACTATTACAATAAAATCCTCCTTAAGAAAATATGGTGCTCTAGATAGTGAATATAATTTTTTCATCTATACATATAGATAGTTATGTTTTATGAGTTTCATTTCTAACTATTATGTTTTAAATGATTTACGTGTTTAACATATTTAATTATCATTTATTTTAATTTTTCTCTAATAACTTATGTTCGTTACATTTTTTAGAAAAAGTTAAATACGCATGTGTCTTTAATTTTGTCTCTCGACGCTCTGGTGGAAATTTTGTTGAAAATGAAGTTGTATAAAAATAACTATATTTTTAACATCATAAGCCATAGCGAGTGCCGTTATCATATCAGTATCGTGAAGAACCGAAGCGATATTTGTTTATATAGTTTTCGATCAATTTAAAACACATGTTTCTGTCTTTCTGGGCATATCACAACTTTAAATTTTCGTTTCTATACAAGGTGTGGATATCGTAATGCATCGAATCAATACCGATCGAAACCGGGTTCCCGCCGCATCGCGCGGGGGAAGCCCACTAGTTATAGTAAAACTAAAAAAAATGTATAAAGATTATTTGAGTTAAAAAAAAATTGACGGGACTAGTAAATGGACGCAAATACCCTTGCCCATAAAACTCTCATTGCTTTTCACACTTTTTATGCTAAATTTATTTCGTCAAAGAACCGACCCTTGCACTTGGACCCATTTTGATTAACCACCCTGGCCCTTTGACCTTCGTCTGAATCTCAAGATCGACTTAAGAATGATAAAAGAATCATAAATCGTCAATCACCAAAAACCACTTCAAAAAGGAATGATCTTCATTATACACGATACAATCTCAACCTTTTGAAAGAAATGATTCGACTCATGAAAGTGTCACAATAATATTTCAAGAATATTACATGTGTATCAAAACAAGTCCACTTGCTTTCTTTACACCAAAAAACCACCCACAAATTTCACTACAATTATACATTTTCTCTCATTCTCCAAGGTTCTTGTCCCATGGTCGGTGTTACGTGGCACCCTCTTATTTGTCAACTCCATTTATCTTAAAGAATCTTAAAACCTCGAAACACATATACAACTCTTAATTGATAAACGGAATCCCTTTAACCAAAAATAAAGTCTCTACTTTCCCGATGCCAAGCAAAGCCACATATATATAAAAAAATTGTATCGTATATTTTGTTTTTATACAAAGAGTAAAATGTCATTTTCGTGTATGAGGTTTAGTCATTTTGTGATTCTCGTCCAAACGTTTGTTTTTCGCATTTGGATCCAAAAGGCTTAAAATCTTGTTATTTTTATCCAGTTCGTTAACTTCATCCACTTTTCTTCATTAATTCACGGGTATTTCCATCTTTTTTGTTAACTTAAAGGGAATTCGGTCTTGTAAGGGGTATTCGGTCTTTTTATATAAAGTGAAAAAGACTGAATTGCCTTTTAAGTTAACTTAAAAGACGGAAATACTCCTGACTTAACGGATAAAAACGAATGGAGTTAACGAACTGGATGAAAATAGCAAGATTTCAATCTTTTTGAATCCAGATGCGAAAAAACAAACTTTTGGACGAAAGTCGCAAAACTGGCCAAACCTCAAGGATCAAAATGGCATTTTACTCTTATACAAATCTATTAATTTTATAACAATATTTTCTTCTATAAATACTTGATATTCTTTTGACCTATAAAACACAAACTCTTCTATCCTCTCTTATATCTTGAGACAAAGTTTGTTCCTCAAAAAACATGACTAGGTGCTACAACAACAATAACATATCATACTATGAGTATATCCGACAGCTCTCGATGCCGATCCACTTCTTCATCTTCTTATGTGTTATTTTCATCTTCATGTGCGTTACTTGGTACGTTAACTACGAGTCGAAGGTTGAGAGCTTCATGCGCAACGTGAAGATATTCCTCTTGCTCACCCCCGTAGTGATTTTGGTAATTGTGCATTGGCTTTCTAGCCGCGAAAGGTCATGGTTGCCGTTGTTGGTGCCATTGCCTGAGAAAGATTCTTTTCATCGAGCCGGAGGGTCTCCATGGGGTGTAGCCATTGTGCTTGTTTTCCTTATGTATATGGTGTCTTACAAGTCTTCTTTTCATGAACGTTGGTTTCCTCTAGGTAGAAGATGAGTTATTGTTGGTGTAAATCCTTTTTTTTTATTTGGGATTTTATAATTATTAAGTGATTTTGTTTATGTTTGTGTTTATATATGTGATTGGTATAATATGTGGTTGGATCTTCATTGGTATCATATTTTGACAAGAGTTGTTGATTTGATTGTATTTCAAAGGGCTTTTTTACGCTTTGTTGTGTAGGATAACTAGGACAAAATATGGGACATGAATAATGATATATGATGTCTCACACATTACATAATTTGAATTTTACCAAAATATTAGGTCATGGTATAAAAGAAAAGGATGATGTGGAAACACTATCTTTTAATTAAAAAAACGAAAACTAATTAATTAATAGAATAAAGGAGAATCATTAAAGTTTGACATTTTGAACATGTTTTAAGCTAAAATAGACATCGACTTTTAGCTCACTAAAAAATAAACATAACCCAAAACCCATTGATTAGAAAACGCTAAATTAGCTTAGTCGGCTAAGGAGGCAAGCTTTTAGCCGGCCGATTCGAGAGGTACCATGATAATAATAGCGTTAAGTTAGAAAATCAGAAAAACTTCAATTCAACGATCATGAATAATTTGTAATTATTTCTAAAATCTTTTTTATTCAAAGAGCTTTTACGAAAATTTGCACCCTAACTATTTTTGGTAGTTAATTTAATATTTAATCATATCCCTTAGTTTTCTCTCCTTCATAATTGGTTTTATGGATTTGAAAAATTAGCAATTTCAATTCTATCTTTTTCAATGTGTGTAAATATATAATTTACTAGTCTAAGATCCCGCGAATTTCGCGGGTGGACTAACACACAAATATATAACTTAAAATTGTTGAAATAATCATTTAAAAGAAATAAACGTTAAGTAACGAAATCCATCCCTCTACCTACGGGTGCATAATGTATCAAATGAAGTTACAAAACCAACACAGTTAGTTTTTTTTTTACCAGGCAAAGCATGCTTTTATTCACTTAAAGAAGAAAACAAACATGCAACTTAGCAAGTCTTAACATGCCTACATAGTACAAAACCCAAAGGGGGCCATACCAACAGAAACCAAACAAAGAAGGATTATAGACATAGCTGGTCAGCAGGTGATTTTCTCAAACTTGCTCTAATATTCCAGGCTTAAGGTTGCAACCTTGTATCTTTTCACCATCTACCAGTAATTATACGACATTAGTCACCTCCACTTTGTTTGGAGGATCAGTAGCAATGTCGTCCGATGGATCAACTTCAAGATCACCATTGGAGAGGCTATCAGCTGCAGCGTGAGATGTTTCAGCAAACTCGGTGGTTATAACTGATGAATCTGGTTCAACCGCTTCTCTCCATTCGACCCAGTCAGGTGGTTTATCACTCTCACTTGATATTGACATTTAAATGAAAAAAAGTTCCATTATATTATTTACAAATGATGCAATGAAAGTACCTTTTGACCGGTCAACTATATCTTTACCGCCACGTGTCGCCCAGCTGCTACCGTCACATATTTTGATCTTCATGCCCATAGGCTGCCATCCAGGATAAGCAACTCATTTGTCTGCATGGTTACTATATGTTCATATGAGCACAAAGTATTAATACAGTTATGATTAAAAATAAGTCGATAAATTTAAAACGAATATTATCACCGAGTAAAAATAATATTGTCAAGTATTAGTCCAACTATACTCTAAAACTATTAGTTAAGTTAGTGCCCGTGTGTTACACAGGTTACTTAAAGTAAAGAGGTCATGCCTTGGCTAATGAAGGTGATGTCTATACTTTTCGGCGAGTCGCCAATCTCCGCATTCACGTAGTACTTGTTGTGATTGTTTAGGTTATATAAACTAATTTTCCTTCACTTAACCCTTTTCAAATTTGAAGGATCATCAAGGTTCGGTCATAGTCAACATAGTATTCAGTTTACCCGTTTGACCCGTTACACCATAAACATAATATATAAGAAGAAACCGCATAATTTTACAACATTAAAATGCAGCAAAATATACACTTTTTAACAACATTATTTTGCAACAAAAGGCTCTTCTAATAGAATTAAAATGCAGCTAAAATTGCACTTTTTGACAGCACTAAAATGCAATAGAAACCTTGTTTTGACAACAATAAAAGGCATAAAAAACTGCACTTTTTTACGGCTTTTAAATGATATAATAACGTCATTTTGGCAGCAATAAAATGCAACTAAAACTGCACTTTTTGACAACATTTAAATGAAATAAAAATGTTGTTTTGAAACTGCATTTTTTTGAAAGCGAGTAAATAAAATAAAAATGTTGTTGACAACAATAAAATGCAGGTAATACTGCACTTTTAGACAACAATAAAATGCAGCTAAAACTGCACTTTTTAACATCATTAAAAAAGTATTCAAGTACCTGTGTGTTCCTCGCTGATAACTTGAATACTCATTTAATCCATCGCGTTAGGCTAAATACATGATTTTATTATAGAAGTGTTAGTACAATTCTTAGAATAACATTTTTTTTTTATAATCTGATACTTTCAAATTCTATTTCCCATATCTCCAACTATTATAACACGCTGCAATGACTCTTGTCCTGGATACAGGGAGGATTTGAACGAATATGATTTACTCCTAACAATTGATCCATTTTTTAGCATATGCCCCATTTTGTATTCGTAACTGAACAAATGTTTTATATATTAATAGATGGACATGTCTAATATTAGATAGTTAAAAGTGACACCACATTGCTATTTAAATAAGTCTTCACTTACATTCAGGATGAGGATTTACGGAGAAAACCTATCTAGTATTCGAGGTACAACGTTTGCTCAAGTAACCCCACCAACATCATCAATGTCAGTTACTTCACACCGCGTATGATCTATAAACCAACAACAGTAATGGTAACATTATATATAAAACTAATCTGGTTATAGAAGACGGCAACTAATGATATTGATCAAGAATATATGTTGAATTCAACCACTTAAGTTTTCTAACTATATCCGTTCAATCCCTAAAGTCGTTTAAGTGATTAGCAATCTTGGCCCATATCATTTCATCTGTGTATGGTTTACGCAATTTAGCTCTCTTGTATTAGCGGTGACCAAGGAGCCTCTAGGTTGTGCTACCTAAAAACACCTTAAAGGGACACACAATGCTAAAACAGTTATTTAAATAGACAAAATACACAAGACCTGAATAGATTAGTTAAAACTCAGTTATGGATCCGAATCCTAGTCATGTAAGGTTTCCATTTTAAGATCAAATAAACCTAATCACATGTAAATTATAGCAACAGTTTGTCTTCATCAAGTAAAGTCGGTAATCCATTAACAAAATCTATTTTAAACTTGAATAAACGCAAATATAAACTTTGTGCTTGTAAATTCTTCAAGAAAAAAAGGTTGTGAGTTGTGACCAAGATGATCTGGTTTGATCTCTTCAAGCATCTTTAGAACTTCAAACATTTTTTGTCATTTAGATAAATCCGTATCTAGGAACATTAAGGCTATAATAAATGCATGATTAATCTCATACAACCTTATACACGCTAATCTGTTATCAACATAATGTTCTTCATATCTTGAACAATTATTTTCACTTGTAGTTGTATAACAGTTAATATTACTTCATGGTCATCACTGATGAATGGAAAAAAAAGGTCAAAACTGACTTTGAAAGACTTACCCGTGTTACAAGCTTTGTTCCCTCCTCGGCAAATGATTCATCTCACAGTTTACTGCCCTCAAGAGCTTAAGTAAAACTACACCAAAACTATATACATCCCCTTCTGTTGTTGTTGCTCTTCCCGTGTCGAAACACTCTGAAAAAAAAAACAAATACATCTTTAAATAAAGGGAATTCAACCAATTTTCTTTGTCGAAATACTACTCGTTTTTCTATGTAACTGATACAATCATACAAGATACCAAAAAACAAAAAAAAAGGAAAAGAAAGAAAAAAAAAACAGAAACAAAGCTAATCTAAATTATTAATTTTTGAATAATGTTACTGAAGTCTTTATATATGAGATTTGAAGGAGTTGTAACCAGGGTAAGTATACTACAGTATACATTTAAAGAAGAAAAAAAGATCAAACACATTTGACAATTCATAATCAGACATTATAAATTTAATTATGAAAGAAACAATTTGAATATAGGCTAACAATGAGTTGCAAATGATACGATGATACACCACCTTTGTTAACCCATAAATTTTGGGCTGCAAGTTGGATTTTGAGCCTCAATTCACTTTTAACAGTGGTAAGAAGCACAAAAGGAGGGCTCACCACCACCTCTGCAAAAATATAGGGCCATTGAAAGTTTGATTGCTTATATCTTCAGGCCACCTAAAGTTGTAGCTAATTCAAAGCTCTGCAAAAAAAAAAGTTAGGATCCGGTTACGAAACGAACAATCTCAATTATAGAGAAACTTTGATAAACAATCACAGACGGATCGCCTCCCACCATTTGTGTTAAGCTTCAAGTCTGGTGATTTTTTAAGTATGGCCGAACGGATGAAACTCATTCTTCAAATCATCTTCACGATCATATTTGTAATGACGATTTTTGAAAGTGTTATCTTTGACGACTTCAAATACAATAATATCATTGTTTTCAACACCAAGACTGTTAACAACTTTAGCCCAACCGTTACAGATACAGTATCAAATCAATGTTGGTTTGACTATAGCCATCCAAAAATCATCACCATCTGTCTTGAGAATGACAGATACATGATAGTCTTGTAGTCCAATGTCCAAATTATACGATGTTGGTAAAGGCTGTATATGTGAATACAAATGTAAGTATGCCTTTACGGAAAAAAATATGAAAAAACGAACTTACATAATACATATATTTAGTATGTGATACAAAGTTAATCTATAAGAAAGAATTACCAGTGCTGATTGTGTAGAGTCCAAAACATAACTGAAGAAGCAACGATGATTTGCTATTAACCACATTAATAAAGAAAAATTAAAAAGTTGGAAACATATTAGAGTATCAGGTAAACACAAAATTATCTTAACGATCAACGTTATACTTGACAAAGGTTCCGGACAAAGAAATATACAAAAATGCACTTCCTAAGCTGGTGTACATCTATAATTATACTGGCAAAATCATGGTTTCAAAAAATACCAGCACATATCATGGTTTCAAACAAATCATAAAGCAAAATAAATATATAATCAAGCCATACAATAGAAACAAAAAACACACAAAATAAATATACTTTTAGGGATTATAATACCATTAAACAGCAAACCCTTACACTGTCATTTAATTTGAATATAATTTGCTGTTAGGGTTACATATATTATCACTTTTAGGGTTTATCATACCATTATACAACTAACCCTATCACTAACATTTAATTTGAATATACCAGCTCTTATGGTTTCAAATATTGTAAAAAAAACCCCAAAATTTGGTAGTAAATGGAAACACTATATGAATACACAAATCAAAGAAAATAACGGGAAGAAAGATTAATTTGAAACTTTGAATAAAAATTACTTACATGGCTACATATATCATCCAAAAAACCCCAAGTTAGGTCACAATCAGATTCAATTAGATGAATAGACAAAGCAAATAAAAACGCCACAACATAGAATCATTATAACTAAACAAAATCCTTGAAAGAAAACAAAGATTGAATAGAGGAAATCATACCCATTGATGTAATGGAATCACGGCAAAGAACTGGACAGTGTAGAAGACGGCATAGCAGAGATCAATTAGGGTTTTTTAGTTGAAATTCAAATGAAGAAGCAAAGGATCTCAATGGTTTTGGTAGGTTGGATTGATTGGAGAGAGATAATGAAGAGGCGGTCAAACAATTGAATGAAGGAAAAGCTTGTTTGAGAAGCCGCTTATTACTGAGAAAAGGAATTGCCGCTCAAAATCAATTAGGGAGGAGTATCACATTGCCACGTGGCATCTAGTAGCTTAAGTTCATGCCATGTGGCCTAAGTTGGTTTTGTTTTATTATAAGGTATAGATTTTCATATTTTTGTTGTTCTTTCAGTTATTTGTTTTTTTATTGGCAACAACACTTTATATATATACTAGGTTAGAACCCCGTGTATTACACGGGTTGAATAAATGTAATTTTATATGTTAAATAATAAAAAAAAAGTTATATCTTTGAGAACCCCGTGTATGTATTGTACGGGCTGAGTAAATTTAATTTTATATATTAAATAATGAAAAAAGTTACATTTTTAAGAACCTCATGTGTTATATGGGTTGAGCACATGTAATTTTATATACCAAACAATAAAAAGTTATATCTTTATAAACCCTATTTATTATATGGATTGAATAAATCTAATTTTATATACTACATAATAAAAAAGTTATATTTTTTAAAAATCTCGTGTATTACACGAGTTGCATAAATGTAATTTTGTGTAGTAACATCTTTAAAAAAACTAACGGATCTATACTCGATATACGATTGATGGGGTGATTGCGGTGACGGTTCTTATAAATGTCACATAAACATAGTGATTACCGTATTTGAGTTGAGAATTGAACACGGATATAAAAGTATGGAACCAATAAATATTGATTAATATTTTTGTTTACCCCTTATAAACATTTTTGAAATAGATTATGTCCTTAACTACTTTAGTTTAATAAAATAAATAAATCATTTACATTTTATTAATTTATAACGAAGGGATTAGTCCAAGCGTCATATGATGTGTTAATCATATGAAAACGCACGTTTTGACGTATCCGATTGAACTCAATATATCCTATAGTTGCATTGCGATTGCATCAAAACGTAACGTAAATCTAATTTATATTGTACAATCATAACGTATTATATGCGACCCGACTAACTCGAATTTATATCGTCAAGGCAAAAACTCTTGAGAGGGTCAAAGTGATATTTACAAAGTTTATAAAAAGTTAAGTGGTTAAAGATTGCATTTTCTTAACTTAAGGGCTAAGAAAGAGTAAAAATAAAATTTGATAAAGTTTTGGGGTAAGAAAGGAAACTATAACAAAGTTATAAATATTATAAAATATTATATTATCTCCTATACAAATTATGTAAATTTATATTAAATTTAATTTTATAATTATTTTTTAATTGATATTAATTATCTATAAAAATAGATGGCTTCAATGAATGACACGTGTCCTTTCATTGGTTTCTTTTATTATATAGTATAGATATAAAGGGCCAGCAAGAAACTGGAAGACAAACAAACGAAGCAAAAAACATTTGTTAATGTTAATGTAATAAATTTCACAAGAATAAAATCAAGTATATAACTCTTTCTAGCTTGGACTTACAATCTCATCCTCAAACAACTTGCAGAAAACACAATGATCTCACAATTTCACTAAAGTCATCCAAATTGTTTATACATTTCCACAAAAAAAAAAAAAAAAAAAAAAAAAAAAAAAAAAGAAAACTTAAAGTTGACTTATTGACTCTTTTTGTCAAGACATGATCCTAACAAACATAACTACAATTCAACAACAAAAAGAAATACACATCTGGTCCATGAACTGACCATTCATGGGTCACTATTGGGAAGCCTGGTTAGAACCGAGTGCTCCGGTTTGTGATCACATTCAAAGTCTAGATGAACAAATGCGCGTTCAACCTCCAAAAGTTTTTCGATATTTATTTGCAGCGATTCGCCTATCGCGTGGGCTTCTTTTAGTGACAAATCCTCAGGGAGTTCAATATCAACCTGACTCAACAAATATAGTCATTAATTAAAAACTTTCAAATTAAAATAATGAACTTTTGAGTAAAGTACACGGATGGTCCCTGTGGTTTGCATTTTGTAACGTATTTAGTCCCTAACTTTTGCCAAAAATACACTGATTGTCCCTGTGGTTTTCACTTTGTAACGTAGTTAGTCCCCAACATTTAGTGACTAAATGCTTTACAAAGTGCATACTACAAGGACCATCCATGTGTTTTTGGCAAAAGTTGGGGACTAAATGTGTTACAAAATGCAAACCACAGGGACCATCCGTGTACTTTAAAAAAGCTGAGGCAAAATCCAAAATTTTGGTTAACCACAGGGGGCGATGCTTTGAAGGGGCCGGGAGGGGCGCCCGACCCCCCGAACTTTTCGGCCAGTAGTGTTATATATGTAGTTTTCGTATAGAAATTTTTGGGTATATACGTTTTCGACCCCCGGTTCTATAGAAATTTTTGGGTATATACATTTTCGCCCCCCCCCCCCCCCCCCGGTAAAAAATTTCAAGCTTCGCCACTGACCACAGGGACCATCCGTGTACTTTACTCTAAACTTTTACTAACCGAAAACACTAACCTCCACGAAATACAAAACTCCGAATGTGTATGCGCGAACGGTGTCAACTCGCTTCACTTTCGGATGCCTTGTTACAAGATAAGTTAGCTTTTGCATGATTTCAGGTGGTGCTGATTGTCCCACTAATGAAACTGTTTAATCAGATCATATTAATATCAGTAAAAGTAGTTAATTATAAGTAAATTATGTGGAAACATTGAATAGTATGTCTCAACATGTTACTATGAACAGGTCCATTTGGGTTGCGTTTTATCTCAAATGGGTCGAGTGTAAATACGAAAACATTTTTTTATGCATACAACCTTTGAAATCGTTTTTTTTTTTTTTTTCTAGAGGTAGCCCGGCTAGGGGTGTTAACAAGCGCAGAGGCTCAAGAGCTACTCGGGATCGGCTCGGTTAAAAGCTCGAACGGGCAGAACCTTAACAAGCTCGAGCTCGAGCCTGAAATACAACTCGCTTAGTTATCGAGCCTGAAATACAAAGTCTTAGTTTTTTTATATATTAGAGTAAATTACGATTTTGGCCCCTGTGGTTATATTACTTTTACCCTTTTAGCCCAAAAAAGAATTTTTTAACATCTGAGCCCCCAACGTCTTTTTTTCTAACCCTTTTGGCCCCTAACACTAACTCCATCCATTAAATGTTAGGGGCCAAAAGGGTTAGAAAAAAAGACGTTAGGGGCCAAAAGGGTTAGAAAAAAGACGTTGGAGGCTCAGATGTTAAAAAAATCTTTTTTGGGATAAAAGGGTAAAAGTGATATAACCACAGGGGCCAAAATCGTAATTTACTCTATATATTATAATGATAACGATGATTATAACCCAGTCCTAAAAATCACAAGCCGGTTTCAACTTAGGCCCATATGACTTAAACTAATAACATTGGTGAGCCGAGCTCGAACCGAGCTTTGGCTCGTTTAAGCGATATCGAAGCGAGCTCAAGCCGAGATTCTAGCTCGTTTAAGATTGTTCTCAAAATAGCTTGAGCTGAGTCGAGCCGAGCTCGAGCTCAAATAAGTAGACTCGAACTGAGCTGAGCTCAAGCTTCATAAAAACATGACGAGCCGAGCTCGAGCTCGGGCTCGGCCCGGCTCATTTACACCCCTAGGCCCGACCCGCCCATTTAGCCATTGTTGTCTCATATTTAATATTAATAATAATAAAAATAAAAAGTAAAAACCGGAATGATCCTGCAGCAGCTACCTGCATTTTCCTTGACAGTTCCAGACCAGTTTACAATCGTATAAACCGCGAGAATAATCGCACCAACCGGGTCGATCCACCAGTTGAACTTATCACCAAGAACCGCAGCAATTAATCCGACTACATTTGTTACCACATCAAAGTAATGATCCTGTTAACAATACACATTTGTGTTAGATACTGCTTAAAAATCCCACATTATTTTCGACAATTTTATCGCCAAAAAATTAACCTTTGCATAGGCTCGAACAATCTCGTTCCCTGAACTTCTGCAGTATAACCATAACGCGAGTTTAACAACCGTTGCAGTTAACATGATTATGTATAACCATAACAGTTGAAGCGATGACATCTTTTCTGCAGGCTTGTTTTCGATAAGCTGTTCTATGGCCTGAATTAATACCTGAAAGCCTAAAAGAATTCAAGATTCAACTTTCTTTATCATTTTGTATATATAGAGGCTGGTTAACGTACAAGAGTGCTTAACGTGCGAAGCGTACGCGAGTAAATTACGCATGTTATAAAACTCAGACCTTAATCATGCATGAACAAATACCTACTTACCCTAATCACGCACGTTAAAGAATGACACGCGGTACAATCTCCTACTCGCAGACGCTTAGCACGATAACCACTCTTGTATCTTACACACTCTCTCTCTCTCTATATATATATATAGAGGAAGGTTAACGTACATTACGACTTAACGTACATCACGTACGACAGGTAATTACGCATGTTCATTTTAAAATCACGCACGTTATAACTCAAAAATCCAAAATCACGCATGTTGAAACACAATAATCACGCATATTGAAAACATTAATCACGCATGTTATAGAACAAATCACGCACGTTGTCGTACGTGAAGTACGTTAAGCCGTAATGTACGATATACTTTTTCTATATATATATATATAGGGTTATGGTAAAATGAAAAACTCCTATGAGTTGTGAGAACTTAGAGAACTCGACCTAAACGAAATTTTTTTCAAAAAAAAAATTACCAAAAATCCTAAAAAAAATCAACTTTTCCAAAAGAAAAAAAGAAAGTTTTTGTTGATTTACACCACCGTAAAAAACCCTTACAGTGGGTGTAAATGCTCATGTCAGCAACTTTTTACATCAAAGTAAAAAGGCTGAAAAACACCGCTCGGTTTTTTTTTTTTTTTTTTTTTTTTTTTTTACAGCTGTCTTTGTAACATTTTTATCTACGTGTGGCAAAAAGATTGTGGCAAAACTCGCACCGGAAGTCAGAGTTCTCTAAGTTCTCACAACTTGGGGGGTCTTCTCTTGATCCGAAGCCTATATATATATATCTATCAAGATCATGAAAGAAACAAACAATAAAACAGACTACTGGTGTTTATTGCGACGTGTAACGTACCGAGTGTGGCCATAATTGCAGCAAAGATAATGATTCCGACAGGCTGCACCCTGAGTTTGCCAATAGGGTACTTGTATAAGTTGATGCTTTGCATTGAAAGGTGAGTGAACCAAAGGATGCCACCAGCCATTAGATCGAGTAAGGAGTCCAGTGTGGATGCCGCTATCGCAATGGATCCGGTCTCTATTGTAGCAAAGATCTGTATTATGCAGTTGTTATTGACATAAGTAGTGCAATTATTAGAACACATTAATCAACATTTTTTGTATTCTATGGATCAGAGATTTTGGATGTATTTTTGTTACGCGACACACATCACGGAATGCACCCGCTCAAGCACGCTTAAGTGTGGATTTCGCGTCTCCCTATGCGCCTAAACGTGTTGGTGATAGCTGAGGCGGGGGCCTAGAGCAGTGGCGGATCTAGGATTCGCGCCAAGCCGTAGCGTTTTATAAATAAGCGGTAACGAAATAGAAAAAACGTCAAATTTTTCCAAAATTTACACTACCGCCGGAGCGCCAAGGGGTAGCGGGCATTACCCCTTGTTATACACTAGATCCGCCCCTAGCCTAGAGGTGCCCAAATCAGGTTTTTGGGACAAACTGGTTCTGGTTGAAACCGGGTCGGGTTTGGTAAAAGTTGGTCAAAGCCGGTTTTGTGGTGAAACCGGATCTGGTTTCAACCAGGGGCGCAGCTTTGTAGGGGCGGGGGGCGCCCGACCCCCCGAACTTTTCGCTCAGTAGTGTCCGGTATGTAGTTTTCGTATAGAATTTTTTAGGTATATGTTTTCGACCCCCCGGTTTTATAATTTTTTTAGGTATATACGTTTTCGACCCCCGGGTCGAAAATCTCAAGCTTCGCCACTGGTTTCAACCGTGTTTTTTTTTGAAAGAAAAAAAATCGGGTTTGACTGGGTTTTAACTGGTTTCAACGTATGGGGTTGCAAACCGATTTGAGCCCTACAGGTTGGTTCGGGTCCAAACTGGTTCAAATTTGGGATCAAAACAAGGTTTGGTTCCCAACCCGGTTTTTTTTTTTTTTTTTATTTCGCACACCGGGGTATTCCTTATAGCCTGGTATTTTATATTAGAGTTAATTACTGTTTTCATCCCTGTGGTTTGTCAAAAATCACTATTTCAGTCTATTAGTTTAAAAATTTGCGATTTCAGTCCGTGTGGTTTCACTTTCGTAACCATTTCAATCCATTTATTCTGTAAGTACAAGGCCTGAAATGGTTACGAGGTGGACTGAAATGGTTACGAAAGTGAAACCACAGGGACTGAAATCGCAATTTTTAAACTAATGGACTGAAATAGTGATTTTTGACAAACCACAGGACGAAAACAGTAATTAACTCTTTATATTATTTGAATATTTGCCTAAGGTGTCACATAAGGAATGTTCGACCTTAAATACCCGTAACATATTTTGGTCACATTGACTATGGATGAGTGGATACTTCACAGTTAAGCGTGCTCGGGTAAGAGTAATTCCAAGATGGATAACATCCCGAGAGTCTCTACTCATGAAACCAAAAAGTGAGCATTAGGCTCTTTGTCGACAATATCGGTTGGTATAAAGCGCGGTATGTTACAAAACTTCCATATCATAAGAAATAAGAAATTACCTTAAATGCCAGTAATAGAATGTTGGCATAATTAGAGATCTTCATAGCTCTTTCTTGCTGAATCTGTTCATCCATATCTTCCTCACCTATCCCATGATCAGATGATACTATAGCATCAACCTCCTCAAATGACTTCAATGTTGCAAATTGTTTTTCATAATACTCCTTTTCACCTATAAATAAATAAATAAATAAAGGAAAAATTACAAGTTTTTTCCTTTATCTTTATACCACTTTTCAGGCGGTGTATTTTTTAGTAAATGTTGACAGGCGGTGTCCTTTACTAGGTATTTTGTTGCAAGTTTAGTCCTTTACACCCAACCCAGATAAAAAAACCTGTTAATTGTTGACAGACGGTGTCCTTTACTAGGTATTTTGTTGCAAGTTTAGTCCTTTACCTAGGTATTTTGTTGCAAGTTTAGTCCTTTACACCCAACAATTCACAGAGTTTTTTAACCGGGTTGAGTGTAAAGGACTAAACTTGCAACAAAATACCTAGTAAAGGACACCGCCTGTCAACATTCGTTTAAAAGGACACCGCCTGAAAACTGGTATAAAGATAAAGGACAAAACTTGTAATTTTTCCATAAATAAATAAAACTCCAAAACAAATATAGATTTATCCGGTGTCGGACCCAGAAAACTTTTTCACCAAGGTTGGTTTTTTGTACTCGGATGTCTCTTAACTCGACATCCGAGTTTGAAGTTCGAGTCAGGTCGAATCACACAAATATTGATATTTTATCTTTCTACCCGGTAGAACTAAGATCACAAAAAAGTTATCTATCGTTCAATAACTGTTTATAAATAATGACTTAAATATTTAGTCGAACTCACACTCATATCTTTTTTGTTTTTCACTTTGTTTCTTGAAAATAAATATGTATATTGTATAGATTGATCTTTTCTAAGTAAGTTAAAAAAAATCTCAGTGGTCGGTAGGAAAACAGTAATATATGTTACACATAAAATAAAATAAAAATTGTGGGGTCGGTTGACCCACCCCCTATTATCCGTCTATGGATTTAAGATCAAACCTTGAGTTAAGGAAGGTGATGACTTAGACGATATCGCAAAAGAAGACGACTCGATATCGATAGCAGACCGGACCTTATCAGGCAACCGAGTCAAGAACTCGGTTCTAAGTGAGTTCACCGAGTACACCCGACTCAACCGCCGTCCCCGACGAGGTGTCTTTGGAGACAACAGGGCCTCTTTTCCCTCCTCCATCTTCTCTCTCTATCTTTGATAGAAAGAAGATGTTTATAGAGCACTCAATGACATATAAAAACTATCTTAGTTAGATTTTTTATATCAGTTTCAAGTTTTTTATGAGAAGAAAAGGACAGTGATTCATGCCATTTTTTGTAGTTGACTTTGCACCTCATGATTGTAGGCTTTGTAGCTTCTTTTAAATTATTCTAAAATGGCTATTGCTATATTCTTTTATGTTTAGCTTTGTTTTTTTACTTTTTTTCTAGATGATGTGTTTTGTTTTTTCTTTTCAATTTATATTTGATGTGTTATAAGTTGGGCCGGCTTCCTCCATGGAGGTCGCCGGTTCGACTCCCGGCTGCGGCATACGGGGGTGGGAGTCCTAATGATGATCGTTCCTACAGAGGCATGGTGCGGTCCTGATGGCAACCCGGTTTTACCCAGCTGTTACCCCAGCGAATCTCTCATGTGGGGGCAGTATGGTTTCCGGGCGGAAGTCAGCTTGCGCAACGGTCGGGGTCCGATCGAACATCGCGTCCGTAAGAGCGGGGCTGACGGGGAAATGTCTTTGACATGACCCCGGAGACCAACTCGATCTTGTACAGATAAAGTCTCCTTCCAAAAAAAATACCAGGATTTTGAAATTTTTTTTTTTACTAAAACAGGAAAAATGACTTTAAACTTTCAAGAAATAAATTCAACTAAATCTTTGATATCTCATTCATTTAAAATTTATATTTTTCTCTAAAATTAAAATAAATGTGAAATTATGTATAATAATATGATATTAAAGATTTGACTGAAATATAAAATTGACAATTTAAATTTTCGACAAATCCATTTCAACTAAATCTTTAATATCTCATTCATTTAAAATTTATATTTTTCTCTCATCTATGACATCAATTGAGAGAGTCGACTATATTAAAAAATAAAAATAAAAAAGGTGTGTAGAAACTAGTTTTGGGTCACCCCCTTTTGTTCATGGATTAAAAACTGGACCCTTACCATCCCAAGTATATAAAAAATGTTTCAAACACTAATTACATTGATTAAACTCATTTTTAACATTAGACGATGAAGCATAAAGATACAAGTATATAAAAAGCTAACACCTTCATTTTTGTTCACCATCATACTCATCCATAGTTTTCCGCATGGGTAACGACAAAAAGAAATGACTTAATAGCTAATGGATGAGAAGTTATTTTGTAGGGATGGTGAACAAGACTTGGGAGTCATTGGAATAATACGAAGGTATACGAATAACAAGTCTAAACGTCCATATAGTTACTACATTAAATTAATCGTTGTTTATAGTTGACACATGTGTTACATTAATCGACAGTCATTGTTTTTTTTTTTTTTCAAACAACCAATTCACACACCTACTAATCTTACTTTTAGACGTATACATTTTTGTTCACTGTAAGACTAGAACCCTCCACTAATGAAAATCAAACACTTTTTGTCAGTCTATCACACCTCAGTACTCTAGACCACAAGCCATTTGGATTTGTCCATGGATGTATCCTATTGTATTGCTCATCTTTTGTTACATCAACTTGTTATAGAATACGGTTTTACCCACTTTTAAGTAACGAAGGAAAGTACAATACGAAACCAACCATCATCACCTTTTGATATATATTATCATATACTTCAACATGCAGTTGTTTTATAAAGTAGCGGCCTATTTAGACCATCTATAGTGTAATAAAGGAGGCTGGTTTATGAATAGAAATAAACTCAATTTTTTATAAAGAAAAAACCTTTAAACTACGCAAAGAATATAAAGCCGCTGGCTTACAAGTTAATTTATTTTTATTTTTATTTTTAAATTAGTAACCAAATAGTGTAGCAAGTAGCAACCAATTACTTGTTCAAAGGGTGTAACACCCCTATAGTAAAAGAAAGTAATTTTATAAAATGTGTGTATTATGACCAACATGCAAAACTTTTGAAAAAAAAGGGGTAAAAATGTAGATTTATAAAAATTATAAAACTTAACAGACATGCATTTATGCACAAGGTAATAACCGAGGAGCGTCAATTTCTGGTTGAAACCCAACTATTTCCAAACGAAACGGTTCAACTAACTATTTCCAAGCGAAACGGTTCAACCATTCGACTTGGGGCCTTTGATTGGTTAAAGATCATATTTGATGTTCCATTCTTTAAACTTTAAACTGATCATTGCAATGATGAACCCAAGCCATCACAAGAGAACCGCACAAAACGCTTCAAGAAAAAAACAAGTAAAATGTGAAACAATCGCGACGATCTAACCATCCATAAAAAAAGAAAACAAGACATTCTTTAAAACCATTTGATTTACACAAAGAGTCATTTGCATAGAGCTCACATCTAAGGTTTAAAAGAAAGCAATATAAAGCATGAAATCAAGAACTTTGAAGCTACCTGTGGATGTTCACTGTTTTCTTTGCCATCCAACATTTCAACTAAAGTGAATATGAGTGTTGGAACAAGTTGCACAAAATTGATACTTGAGTCTCTCTGCCCATCCATATTTACTTATTGATTCACACAACTGTCTCCATTTACATGATCATCTTCAATCTTACAATCTTCGTCGACAACATTCGCGTTATCTGCTGCTACACCCTTTTCACCATTAAGACCCATCCCATTTACATGATAATCATCTCCAATCTTCGCTTCCACCACAGCATTCATCTTCTCTTCGCTTTTCTGAATACCATTTTCCATATGCCAATCTACTGCTGCATCACCCTTTCCACCATTATCAGATTCTTGATTAACAACATTATTCTTGTTCTCCTCAAAAACCTCGCTGTTTCCGTCAATCGACCTACCATAACCCCGACTCCCACTTTCATCCTCAGAACCATTCTCCACAACCTCTTCGACAAACCTTCGAGCTCCTGCTCCTGCTCCTTGCCTCCGCGTCTCCAAACACTGCAACCGTGCTCTCAAATTCTCGAACTCCCTTTCCATCAAAAACAACCTCTCCTTCACCATCAAATTCTCTTCCTCCAGCCGCGCTATATGAGCATCCTGATCATCCACTCTGTTCTCCAACACATGATCCGAACCACCATAGTTCGGATAAACCATTTCAAATCTACTCAAATCATGATCCAACCTCTTCTCCACCTCCAAATGCTCATGCTCATGCTCCTGTTCATGTTCCTCCACATCGCTCTCACTCGACCCGCCCTCATCATCCTCAATACCATCATCATTATCCGATCTAAGCCTGATTAACCCCTTCATCGAACCGTAACCATCTACCCCCCATTCTTCCTTAGCCATATCAACTAAAACCTCTCGAGACGGCGAAAAAATAGGCGTAGGAAGTACCGCAGGTGTCACCGGGCAGGGCGACACTAAAGACGTTATTCCACCGGATTTTTTAGCCCTAATTAGAAACGACGTCGTATTCCTAGGTGCAAACGGAGCAGATTTAGATTTACTACTGCTGTTATTAAACTTCTTCTTTGTAATGTACCTTTTAGGTTTTAACCGATTCTGTTGAGTCTGTTGATGTAATTCGTTCTGATTATTACCTCCAAACGACGTCGTTTTCCTCCGATTGTTATTGCTTCGTGACTGAACATAACCAGAAGGCTTCGTGTTCTGTTGCCACGTCATGTAACCTCTCTGAGACTGCAACTGATTCTGATTACTCAAGTGATTCATTAACATCATCTGCTGTGAATGTGATTGACTCATCAACTGCGAATGATTCATCATCTGTGACTGATCCAGCATCTCGATTGCAAAATTCAAACCCTAGAAACACAAATTCGCTAACGAAAAACGTGACAGAAACAACCGATTGCACAAAACAGACGAATCTTCCTATATATCTCGATTTCAAACCCTAGAATTCAAATTCGGTAACGAAAAACGTAACAGAAACAATCGATTGCACAAAACAGACGAATAATCCTAAATATCTCGATTTCAAACCCTAGAATTCAAATTCGGCAACGAAAAACGTGATGGAAACAATCGATTGTACAATCGATCGAACTAAACAGACGATTAATCGTATATACCTCGATTTCAACCTCTAAAAATAAAAATTCGCTGAAGAAAAACGAAGATTAAACCTAATTTTCTGAAATCAACAAATTAGAAACCCTAGGTTACAAGAAACGAAGATCGATTAGGAATAATCGTGCGATTCGAACGGTTTTTGATGTTTAGATTGATGAATTGGATCGATTGTTGAAATGAATTTATGTTTTGAATTATGAATTTGTGGATTTATTATGAGTCTCGTTGTTGTTGTTCTTGAGATTCGGAAAAAGTGAAGGATTGTGTGAAAGTAATCTGTGGGGGGTTATATAGTAGGTGAAGGATAAGATGAACGGTTGAGATGAGGTATTGGATTAACGGTTGAGATTGGAATACAGGGTGTAAATGCGTGTTGTGTAGATCTGCTGAGGCGGTTACGAGGGGTTTACTTGTGCTTTGGCTTTGTTACATCAATTATTCAATTTACTTTGCCATAATTATTATTTTTTAATTATATTTTGAGTGAATTGCTCGGATGGTCCCTGTGGTTTCAAGTTTTTTCACGTTTAGTACCCATCTTTTGAAAATAGCATGTATGCTCCCTATGGTTTGTCACTTTGTTACTCGGATAGTCCCCCAACATTTACTCTGGGGACTATCCGAGTAACAAAGTGACAAACCATAGGGAGCATACCTGTTATTTTCAAAGTAACTAACATCCACTCGGGGACTATCCGAGTAACAAAATGACAAACCATAGGGAGCATACATGCTATTTTCAAAAGATGGGGACTAAACATGAAAAAACTTGAAACCGCAGGAACCATCCGAACAATTAACTCTTATATTTTTAAACATCGATAAAACAAGAGATAAATTAGATTAATAAAAAAATGGATAATGAATTTAAATAGCATCGTCTTTCATCAATTATCAATTGACCAATAGTATTTTGAACTATTGATTTGTAATTTTGTATCACATTACTTCACTTTCAACTTATTAGTCGATGACACTCTCAAACTAACTAAACACTAACCCGGTTAATTTTTTTGCTGATGTGGCACTTGTGTGTTGACATGCATCTGATGTGGAATTTTTGATGACGTGGTAGCTGACGTGACATCTGACTTGGCTTTTTGATGACGTGACAGCTGATGTGGCACTAGTTTGAAAGTACTATCGGTCAATAAGCTGAATGCTTGAATGTTGGGAGTGATGTGGTACAAAACGAAAGTTGAAAATGCTATCGGCAATTAGTAAAAGTTGAAGTTATTTAAATCTAATATCCCATAAAAACACCAAAGTATGTAGATACTATCTATTTGGCTAGTTAAAAAAATACCTATGTACATAATATTTATTTGGCTAGGTAATCGTGTGTTAAAAATCTTAAACATGGCCTATATATATATTATGAAACGGAATCAGGAGAAAACGCTCAAAAGTGTGAGAACGGTGAGAACGTATCCTGGCCCAACACGTGTCCCGCGTCATAGAGAAGGGCGGAGGGGCTTTTTTGTCTTTTAATTCTTCTTTTATTTCTCCTACGCGGTATGATATTTTATGGCGTCTAAGTTTTTTTTTGCGTTAATTCTATTTTTTAAACTTTTTGGCGTTGAATTAATTGTTTTGTCTCACATATATATTTTTTCGGCGTTATAACGTTTTTGGTTAATTTTTTTGGCGTTTTTGGCCTTTTATATAAAAATTCACTACGAGTCATTAAAAATTGCATAAGATTACAGAAGACTAATTTTTTTTGACGTTTAGTGAATTTTTTGGCGTTTAATACCCCTTTTTACAAGGTGCTTTCCTAGCAGCTGTTCTCCCAGTTTTCATACTACCAGCGTTTTGGTGTTTGTCATTTTTTTATTTTATTTATATAACAAATAACATATTACTTGATATCAAAACAATATAAAATGAAAACAAAAATAATACAAAATGGTAATCTAATTTTTCTTCTGAATCTTCAATGTCATCAGCCTCTTCTTTTCTTGAATTTGTTTTTACCGCTTTGAACCTTTTTGAATACTTTAGCTAGATGCCAACTTTCCTTCATAAACCCCGTTTTTTTAGTAGTAGTTGCTTAGCGGCAACCTGTTTTTTGGTGTGATATTCTTGTTTGGTGGCATGTTATTAAAGATCAACTTTTGCTTGATGTTATTTGTAATAATGGAGTCCAAAATAGCATTTTATCCTTGTGTTGATCTCTTTATTCCATTCAAATAATCATCAAGAACATCGCTTACATGATGGCACTCTTTTTCTTGAATATTTGTCCATCTCATTTCAGTGAAAGCTTTGCCATCTGTGGCGTTTTAAAGGGAGTGGTTTCTAGAGGATATGGCGTTTTTGTGTTTTTCTGGGTGTGTTTAGTTTCATTGTGTATAGATGTAACACCCCGTCTTTTCCAGATGTCAAAGTCAAAGTCAAATATTGACTGTTATTGGAATTAAAGTTATTTTAAAATTTATTTTTGTATTATGTGGAGTAAGTGTTGTATAATCAAATTAATCGATCGATAATCAGACTGCGAACCGACAATCGACTGTAAATAATAGGAAGTAACAATGCAATAAAGTTGATCAATCAATAACCAAGCTAAACTGAATCAATCATCGAACTCGAATACGGAAATTTTGGTACTTATATATGTGTGTGTGTGTGCCTTACGTGTTACTTGTGCATGCTTACTTTACGTTGTTATGTGTGGTGAAACAATCAAATCAAATCGAAACTCGAAGGATAATCAAACTCAATCGAAATCGAACCCGAATTGGGATGCAAGGATGCTTATATGTTAGATATAGTGGTGGGATTAAAAGTAATTTGATTAGAAACTCTATCATACTCAAATCATCGTTCATCGGAATCGAAATATCAAAAATCGTCGCAAAACACTCTCAAGGTTGTGCCAATCGAACAGGGCAACCTGGTCGAACATGCCAACCGATCGAACAGCCCTGTTCGATCGGCCAGCCCATTCGATCAGGACAACCCTGGCCGATCGGACACACCTTTCCTCTTTTGGAAGCCTATAAATAGGGTTGTCATTGTCATCTTTACCACTTTTGGAAAGCTCTGACCGACCAGCCCTTGTTCTTCACTATTTCTCAGATTTCTCTCCGATTCGGTAAGTTTTCACTCCGATTCTTGTACGATCTTGTTCATTTAATGATTCTACACCTTTCTATCTTTCAAAACTTGGATTTTAACCGTGAAATCACCAAGATCTAGGTGTTCTTGGGTGATGTCATCATGGTGTTCTTCAAGAACACCAAGTTTCGGCATCATTCCACCATGATTAACTTAGATCTAACCGATTTCCACATAAACAACCTAGAATCTATCAAAGATCTTAACATTTCACGGTGGAAAAGGATTGAAAGACGGATTTTCAGCCATCTTTCAACTCTTTTACACTCAACCAGTGAAAACGGAGCTTGAACCAACTTACAAATCATCCTAAGCAAACACATGGTTCAAGATTCGGGTTCTACCTAAGAGGTTCACCGATTCCGGGTTAAACGTTAAACTAAAGTTCCGAACAGTTCACTGGACGGACTTGGGTGATTCCTGCCGAACCAGCAAACCAAGTAAGAACTTATGTTTTGTGGTTCAACTCGTTAACGAACTACCTCAGAATCACACCAAGTTAATCAAACAGCCAAGTATTAGAAGATAGGCTAACCAGGTCAGAAACGCTGGCCGAACGGTTAGGCTGTCCGAACGGACAGCCCAACCGAACGGACTGCCCAGCCGATCGACCGGGCCAGCCGATCGGCTAACACATGGACCCACAATTCAGGAAGTGTAGTATTGACGAAAGTGATGTCCGATCGACTACGCTATTCGATTGTAACATTACTCATCGAATCATGACTTAGCCATTTTTCGAAACATTGGAATGTCACCCGATCGAGCAAGCCACTCGATCGAGTGGCACATTGCCAAATTGATTACACTGAGGTAATTAACCGATCGGTTGGGCTAACCGATCGAACGATCCGTTCGATCGACCGACTTGAAAGGTAAGAACACTTCGATGTTTTCAAATGATGCAACTAAAACTTCAAAAGTTCAAACCATCATACACAAACACATCCTTTCCTGAAGGAAGAAACAATCCACTCGAAAGGACCAGCCGATCGAGCGTGCCGGCCGATCGAATGGGAATGCTCAAATGGACTTTCAAGCCGAACGAACAGCCCGTCCGATCGATCCAGCTGTCCGATCGACCGGCCCAATCGATCCATTCCCACTGTTTGCACTTCAGCGTTACTCATCGTTATACTATCGAACTATTCAGGCTAACTTACTCTCAGCGCTCCCTTCAATCCATACCAAATCACTGTGAGTATACTCGATCCCTTTTTGCTTTTAGCACTTTTGGGTGTTACATACGTTATATATCAAAATCACATTCAAACACAAACTATTTAAACGCTAATCAATCGCATGTGCTACTTGACTAAATGATTGCTGTTTATTATGTTTACACGTGGAGTGCTATCTACCTGCTTTAGCAACATAGTACTATAGTTTGGACTCAGCACCTGTTCACACGGGGGTTACTAAGGACAATTACTTGCATGGATTACGGTGGTAATCATGTATTGCGAACTGTCTCGGACAGTCAACCCGCAGTCGTTGGTACCGATGGTCCCATGTCGATAATTAACATGCATCGTTTTCCTCTGTGTACGTGCCTGGTTATGCGTAAACTATTCGAACTCTATATGCTATTATCAAACTTGTGTGCTCACCTTTACATTATATGTATTGACTTTATTTCAACGTATGTGACAGGTGTTTAAGGTGTTAGCTTGCTAGGAAAGCGAGGCATAAATAAGCTTCTAGGAGCCCCCAACAAATAGTTCTCGGCCCTGAACAAGCTCCTGGGCCATAGTTGTCTGTAGATCTTGTCCACTGGCACTATAGCCAGGGGAGTCAACAGAATAGGGGTCTAGAAGCAGATAAACTGTGACAACTCGAACTTTCAAGGTTAGTATCCTTCAGTTTTGTGATTCTGATCCCTCACTACTTCTTCTTTACTTCTTCTTTATACGTCTCTTATTTTAGAGAGTCTAGTTAACGCTCGTACCTTTAACGTTATATTGTGTTATGTGTAATTGAGTTTCATAAGGTGTTAGTAGTTTGGGTCATACCTACCATTATAATGCATTGGGCCGCCATTGTTTTGATTGTAAACTCAACCCAATCAGCCCAATCCCCCTTAAACTAATTCCTTGTGCTTGTTATTTATCGGTCCAACCTATCATTGTAAAACCTGGCCCACTATCCTTCTATTCTTCATATATTGCGTACAAGCAAAGGTAGGTGTTCTAATCTACAACTCTTGCAAACCCTACCCATTCCAAACGTACATACGGCAGTAGACACCATCATCAAGGCCTCACTGCATTTGAAAGAGTTCTTGGTTAGTAATTCATATTGATATTAAATTCTACTTATTTGATCTTGCTTATGTGAGCGCTTGGTTAACAAAGTATGTGTACGTATGTATGTTGCTATTATGATGTGTAATTGTGGGCCGGTTAGCATGATAAAGGGGGGGTAGTGTCATATATGTAATGAATGAATTCGGGAATTTGTATGTGATCGACTACGTTGCGTTCGGCTTTAGGATATCTTTTAGATGTTTGTTAATCCTGATTGTATATTAATGATGAATAAATTCGTGAACTTCAACGTTGGACTGATGAGTTTGAATGTGGTTGGTTATATGTTTAAGTTGAGTGATCCGAACTTGCTTGTGGTTCGGTCTGACCTTGCATATATATTTAGAATTGTCCGCACATGTGTGTTAGTCTTCCCAGAATTGATATTTTGAATCAAGTGTCCGAATATGTGTCTCTGAACTTCAGGGATTTTATTTTAATTCTAATGAGATCCGAACTTGGGAATTGAGGTAGGGATAGAATAGGTGAACACATACGATTGGCTGCATATGTTCTAATTAATTAAGGCAGTATGGTGGGTTGATGATATATTATGCACAAACATCCATACTTATCTAATTTATAAACATAATAATAATGTGAATCTGATGTAGGGATCGATATCAATATTAATGGGTGGGATCGATTACATGTGCATTATTAAGAATTAGAATTATGCTAGATATTCAAGGATGCGTATACGTATTAGTTGATTCGTTGGTTCGTTGGTTGTACGATTACATGAATACTATTTGGCATTACACGCGTACATGCGGAATACGATAACTATGTTTACGAGGAAGAAGACCGTAGCACGAAAAATAGATAATCGGTCGCGTAGGTTATCAATGGTCATGACTGAATGAATTGGTGTAATCATATGGTAAACAAGCTGAATCATAATGTTGGCCGATTGGGCCAGAATGTGGTCAGTGGGCCGCTGGTTCTGGGCTCGTATAACAGCAACTAACGGACTTTACGTTGTTGATAAATTACAAGCCACTGGACCGTGTTATGCGCATGTATTAGCAGGTCTTGATAATTGTTTCATTTTTCTTTGAAAGGTTGGATACTCTAACAAGTTCTGCATAAATATAACCCTCATGTGCGTGCAAAACAGAATGATAGGCTTATTGAACATAATTGTTGGGTTCCATGGGTAATTGGATTGGGTCGAGTGGCTAAAGGGCTGCGTAACCCATTCAACGGTTGGCTGGGCTGCGTGACCTCGGGTCACCAGCCAAGTCTGTCCCCCGAGAAAACCGGGCCAGGAGTTGGGTCCGGCCAAGTGGGCTGGGTAAGTCGGTATTTGGGTTGGCTTGGCAAGGCTTCGGGCCGCGAGTGGAACTTCGGATTTCATAACATGTTTGAATAATGTACATAATGTTGCAAGGTGTTGACATGAGACACGAGTAGTCTATGTGAAATGCATGATGCCTGGATGTTTACTTTAGTGCTATGCATTAACTGTTGCAAATTGCTATGTGTTATTGATATAAGTTGCTATGTGTTAAAAATACTACAAGTTGTTATGTGGGTGATTTGGAAGAATATTTTCTAACGATTAGTGATAATTACAATAGGGACTAATTAATCAGCTCGGAATACGTGCCTTAATCTTACCGAGCAAACCGAAGGTGAGTTCACTACATTCGAGCATGCGTCCCAGTGGTTGGGGACAGTCAGTGGGTATCCCGTGGAGGGATAAGTCTTTTGGGTAAAAACGGGTATATTGGTTAATATTCTCACCTATCATTTTTGTAAGTCCCTTATTATGTTACCTGGAGGGTAACGGGTATTAGTTAGTAGCGCTACTTAGGTTTGGCACCCTCACACCGCTCCTAGAGAGGACGGATGTGAACTAATGACCCAGTCGTGGCCCAGTACTAGATAGGAGTACATGGGAAGGGCAGTCATGTAATTCAGGAGCCGTCTTGTTCGGAATTGAGATATTAACAATATTACTTGCATTGGTTATTGAACTGTTTTACATACAACTGGTAACAAACGTTTTCTAAAACTGTGAACTCGCCAGCTTTGTCTGATACACTTGTTACATGCTCGCAGGTCGTTAGGTATCTTGGATTTGGGGAACTTGCTGTCTGGAGTAGAAGGAGTGGTCATGGGTCGACTAGAAGGATTTGTGTGATTGGATTATTTATACTATACGATGGTTTTTGAAACAGTTTAACATTGGTTTACTATTTGCTTCCGCTGAACATGCTGGTTTTCATTTAATCTCGTTGATGGTATTTTTCATTAATAATTAAGGATTTTATTTTGAAACTTGTACACGTTCAACGTAATTAGTGGCTCATGGTTGGTACGTCACACGCCTAATAGGGACATTCCCTAGGTGGTATTTTGGGGGTGTGACATAAACAACTTTTCGTAATAATATTTGAATCTGAGTTGTCGGAACAGTGACATTTGTTTGGATGAATTTCTGTAATAACTTGTTATTTAATTTAGGATACGGTATGGGACGTATCATTTAAACTGAATTTGTATGATAGTTGTTGTGGAAACTTCTGAACAATCTGTTTCGCTCAGTGCCGCGCCCCGATGATTCCGTCATCGGTTGGGGTGTGACAATAGACCCTTCTCTTATAGGAGTTTTTTGGCGCGTAGCTTAGGTGGGACTTTTTATTGTAATAAATGATAGTAATAAAGTAACTGTCTTTTCAGTTTTTGTTTTTTGTATTTTCTGAGTTGATTAGCTTTTATTAGTTTTATTAGGTTATTGACATCCCATTTTCTAAGTTTGGCGTTTTTTAAATGGTCTTATGCAGAACAACATGTCAAAATACAATAACGGAGTAAATAAAATTTTAAGCAAGAAGATATTTTTTGTTATTTTTGGCGTTTTGTTAGGGTTAACAATTTTTAGTATTTTTTTTGTCGTTTTGCTAATAAAGATAGAAATATATCATTTAATTATCTTAAAAAAAAAAAGAAGAAGATTACATTGAAGAAAAAAAAGCCGAAAAAAATTAAAATCCTTCGTCAGAAGGTACTTTATCTGAATAGTATCCATAAGTTGTGTCATCTTCTTCCTTCTCGGAGTCTTCATCTTGATCTTCATCCATGTCATCATATTCACCTTCATCAGCTTCTTGTTCCTGAAGATTTTGAAGCCTCTACCTGGACATGTCTTGCATTAACTCCAATTTTGAATTTATTTCTGGGTTGGTACAGGTGGCGTTATGCAATTCTTCCAAGAAACCCAATCACTGCTTTCTCATGATGTTCTCTAGCCAATAGACTTGCTGCTCTCCACTGTCGTATGTAATCGTCCCCATGTCTGTTTCATCATCAAAACGCCATGATGTCATGACAGGGTCTGGCTTCACATTTCCTTTGATTGGTCCAAATTTGCTGGTTAATGCTTTCATAAGCATATGCGTTTCATGGCATTCATTGTCTAGAGCGATGTCAACGGATAGGATTTGGCTCTGTGTCTCTTCTTCCATCTTCAGAATAGCCCTGATCGTCTTAACATACACCCTCCTTCTGTTGTCAAAATGGATGACGTATCGCCTGATTCCCAGAGTGTATCTCCACGAAACGATTGTTGCCATTTTTTGGCGTTTCGTTTAATTTGGAGTTTTTTGGTTAAAGATGTTTTTTTGCATAAAATGGATAGATTGAAGTGATTATTGAAGCTTTGTTTTTACGTTTGTTTATATAATGATGTTTTTGGCGCGTAATTTAGGAGAAAATTTCTTCTAATAAATGTTAATAACTGTAATTCAGTTATTTGTGTTGTTTCATCTTCCTGTAATATTCAACGCGTTTTATTTTTAATTTTTGGCGTTTTGTTTTTATTGACGTTTTATTTTTTGTTTGCCGTTTTATCATATTTGGCGTTTTGAATATGAGCGGTAAAAAGACCTTTTTACCCTTAATGAAGCGCGTCCCATGATGTGCGTGAAGTGTGTTATATTTTTAGATATATATTTAAGCCCTTTTTACACTTTTAGCCAAGTTTTAAATTTATAAAACACGATATTTACTAACACTAAACACACATATGGGCAAGTGCACCCATCGTGGACGTAGTATAGTGTTGGTAAGATACCGAGGTCGTCCAAGGACACAAGAGCTTTTAATACCGGTTTATCCTCAACGTCTAATCAAATCAAAAAGTTAGAAAAATGTTTTAAACTAAGAAAAATAAAAACTAACTAAATGCTGAAAAATAAAAATAAAATAAAAACAGATAGACAAGATGAATCACTTGGATCCGACACGTGTATTAGTATAACCTTTGATTATTTTCGCACTTTTGCACTTGTTTAAGAGATTATCTTAGTTATTGTAGTAGGCCCCTTTTTCGGAGGTGACGTTACCCTCAACCCAGTAGTTTGAGTCAGCAAGGATACAATCCTAAAGGGTCGGATTATTGAAAGATAATGAATTAAGTTATTAATGCAAATTATGGTAGGCCCCGCTTTTGGCGGTGACGTTACCCTCGGCTAAGTAGTCTGAGTCAGCAGGGATACAGTCCTAAATAGCCGGGTTATAGTATTAATAGTAGTTAGCTTATGAGGGGGTCAAAGAGTTTGGATCCCCGCCATCCAATACCTATGGGCATTGAAGGAGATCCTACTAAATTTGACCCAGGTCCCAAGCAGGACCTCTAAACGCTGAACAAGGGCAAGACCTTTACCAAACCGTTCCCTTAACCCCCGACCAGGTAGCCAACATACCTCCATATAGACCGTGGAGATATGAATGGTGAAAATCTTTTATTTTATATAGACAGTAAAATAATGCCAAGACACCACGGACAAACGATAAGGAAAGATCACCTTCAACATAAGTAACTAGTTATTAAAGTCATTAATACAAAACCAAATAAAAAGTGCAAAAGATTAAAAATAAAAAGTATTATACTAAACACTTGTCTTCACCAAGTGATGTAAGAGACTTAGGCAAACATGGCCTTGATTGTCAAGAACTCTTACGATCAATCTTGGATCCCGAGACGACTCACACACTCTATGATGGACAATGGATGATGGTGGTGGATGATGGTGTTATGGTGGTGGTGGGTGGTGGATGAAGTGTGAGAGAGGTGGTGTGCCAAGGGATGAGAGAGAATGAAGCCAAGCTCCTCTATTTATAGGCTGAACAGAACGCTGGACACGGCCCCGTGTTCGCTGAACACGGCCCCGTGCCCGTCTGACATTCTCTCTCTTCATTAATTGTAATTGCGAATTACAATTAATGCGCCTGCTGTACTTTCAACACGCCCCCGTGTCCGCTGGGCACGGCCCCGTGGTGAGCAATGGAAGCTTCTACTGGTTTGTCTTTTCTGCTGCTTCCTGGGCACGCCCCCGTGTTCACTGGACACGGGGCGTGTTCAGGCTCTGTTCTCTTCTCTTTGTCTTGGGAGGTGCCGTTGAGGGTCCGGGCAGTTTACTTTTGTTCCTTTTCTTTGTATTTATGGTAGAATTAGTGGTCTTTTTGCTTCTTTTGTGATTTTGAGCTCATTTCATCCTGAAAATACAAAAGGAAGACAAAAACACTCTTTTTCCAACATTAGTACTTAAAAAGGGTTAATTTTATGCCTTAAATGATGTGTTTTATATGTTGCATTTTACACACATCAAATACCCCCACACTTGAACTTTTGCTTGTCCTCAAGCAAAACTCTTTTAATGTGGCTTACACTCCCAAATGGAATAGGTAGAAGAGAAGTTTTTTAACTTGTCCTAGAGTGTCGGGAATCCAAGGTTTGTATAGGTTCTATTTTTATTTTATTTACAATCTTATTCGTCATGGTTTATTTTGAACTTTTCATAAGATAAACTACTTATTTGGGCATAGCATGCCTTATTAAAATTCCATTTATATACAAGTTCACATACCTCACGGGAGATCACTCAATCACTCGGCCGAGGGTGTATATTTAAGTGAATCGCTCGAGAGCGGCACGGATTTACATTTTCCATATGCTTGCCAAGCGATCAATCCTCCTCCTTTTTAACTTTTTACCTTTGTAAATATCAAGAGGACTTTTGGGGTGAAGGCTTGGGTTTAAATGTGGGTGGTTGGTTAGTGGTTAGTAAAAAGGGCGAAAATCGTAACAAGTGTCGGTTTTCATGAAATACCTTATTTTTTTTGGTGACATTTATTTTTGAAGTATTTCTCCAAACAAGCTTTTTGTAGCTTATGTTTGTTTTTGACTTCATATATATATTTTTGTTTTTTTTTTTTTTTTTTTTTTGTCACGTAAAGGGTATGTTTATGAAAAACCGAGTTTGTCACTAAAATAAAGGTGAAAAAATGAAAAAGGTTTTTGGTGGGTAGAAAATTGTTTTGGGGGTAATGAAATGAAAGGTTTAGGCTCAAAGGGGTTTTCTAGGGGGGTTTTGGGTAGGTAAAAAATGAAAAATAATGGTTTTGAAAGAAAAATGGTTAGTCCTAATGCCTCCATCATTTACTTACTTGGGTTTAAGTTGGTAAGGACCGGGAATGTATCGTCGTGGCAAGTTCTAGATTTGTAAAGACCGAGCGGTTATTCACACAAGAAACGAAAAATGAGCATTTAATCTAAATATGTGTATTTTTATGCTCAATAAAGGCTCAAAACTCACTTTTTGTGGGAATGGGTTTTTAATGTGATCAAGCATATATAATCGAATTTTAGCTAGACTTGTTATACCGTTTCATAATTTTCTTATGTTAGTTCTTTTTATCACGACGCTATCAGTTGTAAGTTTGTAAAAATATAACCCTTTTATAACTTGTTATTCCCAACTTAAACTAAGACAAGTAAATAAAAAAAATGAAAAAGTTTTTGAAAAAATTTTGGGGTGTTTAGCGGTTCCAATAGAGTTTTGTGTAAGGCTTGTTTTAGGATTTTGCAAAATTCCAAGGTTTTAGCATCCCCCCCCCACACTTAAATTACACATTGTCCTCAATGTGTCCAAAAATATAGTTTTTGGTTGATTAGAATATGTAAAAGTGTGTTTAAAAACAAAGATTTGTGTTACTGGCGCTCTGGACACGGCCCCGTGTTGACCGGGCACGGCCCCGTGGTCAAGTGCCAGTAACAAAAATTATAGAATTGAAACAGAAGCCTGGACACGGGGGCGTGTTCGCTGAACACGGCCCGTGTCCAGTTACCTGAACTGGGTGATTTCCTGCAGGGGGCTCAGCACGGGGCCGTGTTGGTTGGGCACGGCCCGTGTGGAGCCTTCTGTTTTGGAGATTTTTGTCGGTTTGTTCTGTTCTTCTGCATGGTTCCATTTTTTTCTCGTTCCCTTTTTCATCCATTACTACCATGAGTGTGTTTTATTCTGCAAAAACTAAAAGATTAAACTAAACTAAGGATAGGTCCGCGGAATGCCTCCGTGGTGCGCCACGTTTATAAGGGTCCTTGGCTAGACCCAATTCCCGGTTACACGTCCTTTGATTGGGGTGCCTTGCCTCCCAAGTTGCACCGTCGGAGAGCGGCATCCAAGCTTGAGTCGATAACCTTCATGTAGTGGACCGGGTCGTCATCCTCTATTCTTTTCCCAACTCCGAACTTTACCTCATCGTCCCCATATCTCAAAGTTAGTGTCCCGTCATTCATGTCCACCACTGCTTGTGCGGTGGCAAGGAAAGGTCTCCCTAGAATAAGAGGGACCTCGGTGTCTTCCTCCATGTCAAGTATGACAAAGTCAACAGGATAAACGAATCTGCTTACCCTTACCAAGACATTTTCGATGACACCTTGCGGGAACTTGACCGATCGATCCGCGAGTTGTATGCTTATTTTTGTGGGGCTTGTGGTTCCCAAGCCAAGCCTTTTGAACATTGAAGAGGGCATGAGGTTAATGCTAGCTCCTAGGTCGGCTAAGGCATTGCGAACGGGAGATTCCCCTATTGAGCACGGAATTGTGAAACTTCCGGGATCGATCTTTTTTTGGGGTAGTTTATTGAGTACGAGGGCAGAGCATTCTTCGCCTAAATTAACTAATTGCAAGTTTTCAATTTTCTTTTTATGTGTAAGGAAGTCCCTCATAAATCTAGAGTATTTGGGCATTTGTGTTAGGACTTCGATAAAAGGAATATTGACATGCAATTGTTTTAGCAAACTTTCGAATTTTGCGAATTGCTCGTTGGTTTTCTGACGAATCAACCTACCGGGGTACGGAACCCGAGGAGCCTTGGTAGGCTCTGTTGATGGGGGAGGGTCCTTCTCTTGCAGATTTGTTGGTGTTGATTCTTCCGTGGTTGGAGGTACTTCTGCAGGCCCTACGGTCCGGTTTCGTAGCGTGATGAGGTGAACTTGCGCCTTCGGGTTGGTTTCGGTATTGCTGGGTAATGCGCCTTGTGGTCTTTCGGAAAAATTTTGAGCTAGTTGATTTATTTGTTTTTCTATGTTTTGAATGCTAGCTTGTTGATTCCTAAAGTTAGATTCTAATTGTAGGAATCTTTCCGAATTTTTCTTGTCAGTGTCAGAGACGAGGCGAGATATAGTATCTTCGAGCCTTTCTCTTCCACTTTGTTGTTGAGTGAAATTTTGTGACTCATTTCTTGATTGCTGAAAGTTTGTTCGTTGTGGTTGTTGGTTACTACTATTGCCGGGCTCCCTCCAACCAAGGTTTGGGTGGTTTCGCCATCCTTGGTTGAAGGTCCCCGTTGGAGGACCCGACGGCCTAGGTCTATTGTCAATGTAGTTTACCATTTCTTGTTGATCGTCCGTTTCTTTCATGCAACTCCAATTTTCATGTGACCCACCACACCCCTCACAAGCCATAACCGAGACTGTTTTTGTCATTTCTAGTTTTTTTATTTTTGAAGAAAGGGCCTCGATTTGGGCTTGTAGAGAGGTGCTTTCGTCCACCTTATGGGCGCCCGGGGCGATAGTTTTATTTCCCCGGGGAGTGTGCCATTGAAAATTGGTTTGAGCAATTTCCTCAATTTGATTATATATTTCGTGTGGGCGTCGATTACCTAAAAGTCCCCCGGAGCTAGAATCAAGTGTCTGCCTAGTATGTGGCAACAACCCATTGTAGAAAGTGGATACTTGTTGCCATATTGCGAGGCCGTGATGGGGACACTTGCGTAATAGCTCCTTGAACCTTTCCCAAGTTTCATATAAGGATTCCCCGTCCTCTTGTGAGTATGTGTTAATTTCAGCCATTAATTTAGCAGTTTTAGAAGGAGGGAAATACTTATATAGAAATTTTTGGGCTAGTTCATCCCAGGTGTTTACCGATCCAGCTGGGAGGGTGTTGAGCCAAGCTTTCGCTCGGTCTTTTAGTGAGAATGGAAACATACGAAGGCGGATGGCATCGTTTGATGCTCCATTGATCCGAAATGTATCACATATTTCTAAGAAATTAGTTATATGTAGATGGGGATCCTCGTCCGCAAGCCCGTGAAAGGTTGCGGAGTTTTGGAGCATTTGTATCAAGTGCGGTCGAAGTTCGAAGTTATTGGCTTCGACATTCGGGGCATTGATAGCGGCGCCGAGATTACCTACGGTGGGCCGTAAGTAATCCATGAGGGTACGTTGGTCCGCCATTGGGGTTGGGTCACCCGAAACTTTCTCTTGGTTTTTGGCTTTTAACCTTTTTCTGAGAAAGCGTTCGGGTTCTTCTAATGGTTCCTTTATGTCTTTATTGGAACTGGAGCTCATACACTATGCGAGGTTGGCGTCGGGTTCCAAGTCCTGCAATAAAAACAGAAAAGAATGTTGGTCAGAAGGTTCACCACGGCCCCGTGTCGAGCGAACACGGCCCCGTGGTCGGAGATACAGTGGTTGTTTTTCAGATCCCAGTTACTGGAAGTTGGACACGACCCCGTGTTGCACCGACACGGCCCCGTGGTCAGCCTCCTGTTAACTTGAAAAACAAAAACTGCCAGTGATGTTGCTGAGCACGGCCCGTGTCCGACCAGGCACGGCCCCGTGCTGAGCTCTGCAGAAGCTGAAAAAAAAATCTAAAAAATCCTAAAAAATTAAAGAAAAATAAAAAGATGATTAGGCCGTTGATTCCTAACTTTCTTAAAATCCTTGTGTTCCCCGGCAACGGCGCCAAAAACTTGATGTGCGTGAAGTGTGTTATATTTTTAGATATATATTTAAGCCCTTTTTACACTTTTAGCCAAGTTTTAAATTTATAAAACACGATATTTACTAACACTAAACACACATATGGGCAAGTGCACCCATCGTGGACGTAGTATAGTGTTGGTAAGATACCGAGGTCGTCCAAGGACACAAGAGCTTTTAATACCGGTTTATCCTCAACGTCTAATCAAATCAAAAAGTTAGAAAAATGTTTTAAACTAAGAAAAATAAAAACTAACTAAATGCTGAAAAATAAAAATAAAATAAAAACAGATAGACAAGATGAATCACTTGGATCCGACACGTGTATTAGTATAACCTTTGATTATTTTCGCACTTTTGCACTTGTTTAAGAGATTATCTTAGTTATTGTAGTAGGCCCCTTTTTCGGAGGTGACGTTACCCTCAACCCAGTAGTTTGAGTCAGCAAGGATACAATCCTAAAGGGTCGGATTATTGAAAGATAATGAATTAAGTTATTAATGCAAATTATGGTAGGCCCCGCTTTTGGCGGTGACGTTACCCTCGGCTAAGTAGTCTGAGTCAGCAGGGATACAGTCCTAAATAGCCGGGTTATAGTATTAATAGTAGTTAGCTTATGAGGGGGTCAAAGAGTTTGGATCCCCGCCATCCAATACCTATGGGCATTGAAGGAGATCCTACTAAATTTGACCCAGGTCCCAAGCAGGACCTCTAAACGCTGAACAAGGGCAAGACCTTTACCAAACCGTTCCCTTAACCCCCGACCAGGTAGCCAACATACCTCCATATAGACCGTGGAGATATGAATGGTGAAAATCTTTTATTTTATATAGACAGTAAAATAATGCCAAGACACCACGGACAAACGATAAGGAAAGATCACCTTCAACATAAGTAACTAGTTATTAAAGTCATTAGTACAAAACCAAATAAAAAGTGCAAAAGATTAAAAATAAAAAGTATTATACTAAACACTTGTCTTCACCAAGTGATGTAAGAGACTTAGGCAAACATGGCCTTGATTGTCAAGAACTCTTACGATCAATCTTGGATCCCGAGACGACTCACACACTCTATGATGGACAATGGATGATGGTGGTGGATGATGGTGTTATGGTGGTGGTGGGTGGTGGATGAAGTGTGAGAGAGGTGGTGTGCCAAGGGATGAGAGAGAATGAAGCCAAGCTCCTCTATTTATAGGCTGAACAGAACGCTGGACACGGCCCCGTGTTCGCTGAACACGGCCCCGTGCCCGTCTGACATTCTCTCTCTTCATTAATTGTAATTGCGAATTACAATTAATGCGCCTGCTGTACTTTCAACACGCCCCCGTGTCCGCTGGGCACGGCCCCGTGGTGAGCAATGGAAGCTTCTACTGGTTTGTCTTTTCTGCTGCTTCCTGGGCACGCCCCCGTGTTCACTGGACACGGGGCGTGTTCAGGCTCTGTTCTCTTCTCTTTGTCTTGGGAGGTGCCGTTGAGGGTCCGGGCAGTTTACTTTTGTTCCTTTTCTTTGTATTTATGGTAGAATTAGTGGTCTTTTTGCTTCTTTTGTGATTTTGAGCTCATTTCATCCTGAAAATACAAAAGGAAGACAAAAACACTCTTTTTCCAACATTAGTACTTAAAAAGGGTTAATTTTATGCCTTAAATGATGTGTTTTATATGTTGCATTTTACACACATCATCCCACATAATTATATTTGTGTTATTTATGAAAACGCCACCGCGCAATCTAGTCCATGGATTGTTTTGATCGGACGATTCATAAGCGTTCTCACTGTTCTCACACATTTTTCATCGTTTTTTTTAAATTCTGACCCTATATATTATTAAGTTAAAAAAAAAGTGTTAATTCAATTCTTACTTGGACACGTCTAAAATCACATAATTTAAATACATGTATAGCATGTTTATCTAAACAATTGATAACTTGGCAAGTGATAAACCAAAATATAACTTGAACCTAATTCTAATCAAACTTAAATCATAAATCCAATATCGTAACAATTTTCCAATTCACAATATTTATGGGAAATGACTAAAATCTTTTTTGTTATTCTTACACATGCTTTCATTTCTTCAATAAGTTAAAGTTTGTGTCAATCAATATACTTGATTGTATCTTTGTCGATATTCAAACCCATTATATTTTGAGTTACTTCTTCAAATCATCGTGTGAGGTTAATGCGTATGCATTAGGAATGGTGAAATCATTTAGAAAGATGAATACGAACTAGGGGGCCGTTTAGCAACTTCTGAATGGTTAATTGTTGAACCAGTAAGAGTTTTGAACCATTAAGAGGTCTGAACCATTAAGTGCTAAACTAGTAAGAGGTCTGAACCATTAAGAGCCAATATAATGCTTAACCGTTTAGAGGCAAATGTCTAACCAATTCAGATTAGAGGTCTTAATAATTCAGACTCAGTATAATGCTTAACAATTCAGAGACAAATGTCTGAACCATTAAGTGATGAACTAGTAAGATGTCTGGACTATTAAAAGCCTTATTAAGAGGTAAACAAACAGCCCTAACATATATGAGGATATATATATAGATAACAAAAGTTAAAAAATGCTATCATTCTTTTTTTACAATCAATCAATTTTCGGTACTTCAGTACTCATCAAACCTTCAACAACACTATGTAACATTGAACCTCAATATTTAACCAAAATTCATCCACCAAGACTAAAGGTTTATTTGGATGCAATGGTTATAATCATGGTTGTAAAAGTCCCGCCTAGGCTCCGAGTACTTCCCGAGTACTCGCTACAAGGTAGGTTGCCGAGGCACGAGTACTGGTCTCCCAGGCCAATTACTCCCCTAGTAATCTCCGCCTAAGCCGAGTACTTCCGAATCCGACTAATGAACGTCTAGCGACTTTTGCAACCATGGTTATAATTAGAACATTAATAACACTTATAACTAATTTAGCTACATCTTGACACATATGTTGTTTGGTTTTCCAATAGTAAAGTATATGGATATAGGAAGTTGTTTTCGTTGTTAGATCATAAGCTATTACGATAATTAACATTTTATCTCTACCTTAAGCACGCAACCTTATCATATAAATAAAACCTCTTTTGTATCAATAATGGAATTTAAATTAGACTAGTATTTTGAATTTGTACATGGTGAATATTTTTACTAGCGTTTTCGTATCTGTTAATAATTTGTTGCGAATTCATCTTGCTACTACTATCACGACGCTAAATCTGTTGAATTTTTGAGATTATATATATTCATTAAAAAGTCCAAAAGGTGTATCTAAAACCGTTAGCAGTGGTGGTGAATTTTTCACCACGAAGGTTCGTATAAATAAATTTAACAAACGAATACTTATACCGATGATCAAACTGCGCATAGCAGTGATTGTCTCCTACTTGAACATGATCTTTTCACTCCTTTTTGAATCCTTACGAATCTCGATGCTATCGAGTATTACCTGGACACACTTCTGAACGCCTAGCGAACTGTGTAGAATGTTATGTGCTTGTACGAACATCCCAGAGTTGGATGTTGCAGCGTCGAATGATTGGACGATACCTTCATATTCCGTTTCATTGGTTGGAACTCTGTGTGTTGATGCCTTAGATCCCGTAAGTGCGATCGTTCCCGCAACACCCTAGCAACGTACTGTGTGTTCCCGCAACACCCTAGCAACGTACTAGGGGCTTTAAACCACACCCTCAAAACCTTATTATTATTGATATTATTATAATTATCATTATTATTATTTTATTCTTTTTGCAATTTTCAGTATTGATTAAACTTTTTTTGTTTTGTTTTTCCTTCCTTGATAAAACTTCACACATTCTCTAACTTTATCCACAACATTTCAACAAAATGACAATAAAACATTTCAACAAAATGACAATAAAGTTATGAGCATGGCATCTAAAGTGAAGATAGCTTACTACTATCTACTCAGGAACCCATCAAAAGAAATTGTTTTTAGCATATGAACACAAACATCTTTTGTTCAATACTTCAACTTTTGACCAAGCAACTAATATTTTTAGCTAGAGCAATAATGTTACGTATAGGAGTCATCTAAGAACAGTTCAAAATTCACTTTTTTTTTATAGGACACAATTTCTATCAATATAGTGGACTTTTAAACTCAAATAATCATGTATGACAATGTCCAACAATCGCAAGTTAAAGATATTCACCACGTAAATATCTTTCACGTCGTGTAACGTTTTGTTCCATCTAGGTATTTAAAGATGTTATGAATTTCTCATGTCAAACACCTTCGTGGAATATTAATTATAGGGAAAATCACGAAAATAACCATTGATCTTACTACTAAACCAAAAAGAACATTGAACGCATCTAAGGGTACCATATTCACGGAAAACAAAGCAATTTTTGCATCTGGGTAGGATGCAAAAACCTTACCCAATAGTAACGAGCCATGTGTCGGGAATCCAACAATGCGTCTGACAGACGCATTGGCGCCGCCTTTCGTAGTCTTGCGTCTGAGGCGTGACGGCTCAAGCGGCTGTGATGCAATGGTTAGATAGGTACTGCCACCTTCTTTTTTTGACGCCAAGTATAGGGTACAGACGCCTGTAGAGGGTACAAACGCCTAGGTCTTATTTTTTGACGTAATCTTTTTGTCCGTACACGGTTCGTTACACCTGACGGATTCCTATACCACACGCAAAAGGGCAAATTTGACGCATTTCCCCCTTATTTTGATGCAAAAATATCCTTCCAAACAGGGGCGGACCTTTAGTTATGTCGGGCGTAGCCTGGGCTACGGCTCAAGTTTTTACAGTGTCAAATTTTGTTTTTTTTTTCCGATTTTTATACATAGGACACCCCTGAACAAGTACGAGGACACCCCTCAAAATTTTTTTTTACAAAATAATAAGATGTTGGTAAGCCCAAATAAGTAAATAATAACATATTAGGTAAGCCCAAATAAATAAATAATAACACATTTGCTAAGCCTAAATAAGTAAATAATAGCCCAAAATTGAATGATTATTGATTTGGGCAATTGGGTGGCATGTTTAATCACTATTGGATATCGAACAGACGTGAACGAACAAAGAGCCAACAACATTGAACGAACATCAGTGGCACTTCGGCAGATCATTGAACGAACAGACGCGAGAGACGTCGACTCCAAAAAACGAACGAACGGAAGTACATAATCGGCACTTGAACTTTGGCAGGTTTGTAACCGCAACCGTTGAAAGATGCTTGTACCGGTTGCAACCGCAACCGTTGAAAGATGTTTTTCGAAATTGAAGCTTGTCAAGACGGATTTACACAATCGAATGGGCCAAGAATTTTTGAACAATGTTATGGTTTGTGCGGTCGAAAAGGATTTTTTACGTGAAGTAAAAGACGAGGATGTGATGGAACGATTTCAAGCTATGAAAAAAAGAAGAGGACAAATCTATTTGGTAATTGTTTTACTTTATTTATTTATTGTCGTTTTTTTAGTATTGTATGATTGCACGATAATTTTTTTTTTTTTTTGGGGATACCCCTGAGTTGATGTTCTAGTTCCGCCACTACTCCCAAACGTAATAATACCCCGTGAATGTCAAATCGATACCATACACATCCTTTATAGACACACTTTTTTTACGTGAAGTTTTTTTAAATACAAAGACCAATCGTATTATTACATTATAAAGAATCAACTTTTTTGTGCATTAGAACTTGTACCCCAAGCTTGGGGAGTTTTCCAAAAAAAAAAAATTTATTTTTCACTTTTAACCCAAATATTTCATATTTTGTATTTTAACCCCTTCTAATTTTTTTTACATTTAACCCAAAGTTTTCCATCTTTTATAATTTAACACAAACACTTTATTATTTACAACTTTCGTCCCCCATACTTTTTATCTTTCGCAAGTTTTTCGTTTTACGTTTCGTTCTAAATTTTATGAGTTAACATGTCGTAGCGTGCATGTAAGGTTCAACGTTTTTTGCTCTACTTTTTCATATTTGACAAACCCGTCGCAATGCGTCCGTTTTTTCCCTTTTGAAAATTTCGCTGCAACGGGCGGGTCCTAGATCGACTAAGTTATTATTTTCTGCGTTTTACGTTTCTGGTTAATTTCTTCGAATTAACACAATGTAACAGGTGTGCGTGGTTCAACGATTTTAGTCTGCTTTTCGTTCAGTGTAGTTTTTACCATTTTATCTATTTTATTTTTACGATGTTGAGAGTCGATGTCGTTGTGGCATTGGTGCTACTTGGGACGGTTTTATTTAACCTATTAAATTTTTTACTAATATTTTGTTTCGGTTTACCCCTATACTTCCTTTACTTAAAAACTATTTTTTACGTGCATATTTTATGTACGAGGTATGTATAAATATGATTTGTTCTACATTCAGACGTAAACTTTTTTTTATAGACGAGTCAGGTCAAATATAATACATTTTCGTTTAAAGAAACCATTTTTACGTGCATATTTTTATGTATGTTTTGGTATAAATTCAAGTTGTTCTACGTTTCCACGTAATTTTTTTTGGGAAATAACTCAGGTCAAATATAATATGTTTTCATGTTTATTTTATGTATGTTTCGTAAAGTTTGTTTCGAACCGAGTGGAGTCAAAGTATGGTTTCTTTTTCTCCATTTTTTCGAAAGCTCTAATTAATCCCTTTCGATTACATGTGCATATCCCGTTATGTTTTCTATGTCTGAGTTGGGTCACATATAATATGTCATGATTGTTCGATATGAATTTGATTTACTTTACTTTTGATCAAATCTCAATGCTTTTACAGGTTACATTGAGTTCAACTGGATACGTTGAAATGTGTGTTTTCATATGATCAATGCATCATATAACGTTTGGACTAATCCATTCAGTGTTTACGATGTACCCGCGTCGCAACGCGGGCGGGTCTTAACCCTAGTTTTAGTTATTTTCCAATTTTTTTAGGAGTTAATTGCCCAATTTTTTAAATACAAAGACCAATCGTATATGTGTCAAAAAAAGCAGCCCAGCCCAAATGACAAGCCCAATCTGTAACCACCCAAAAGCCCAAATCGTAAAACAATAAAAACAAAACCTTCCTATCTTCGCCTCCGTTTCCTGAACGTTGCAGCTGCTTCTGCTTTCACCATCTGTTTGTTGTTCTATTAGCTATAAACAACATGGGTTCAAAGAAAAAAGGTTCATTCTTCGTTCTAATTTCTTCAATTTCATTGAATTTCTTTATCTGTGCCGCCAAACACGATCAAGAAACTGATTCTCGTTACACTTTTATGTTAATTTCAGACAAAAAATCCAAGAAACATCCGGTTAAAGATGAACAAATTGAAGATAGTTCAGAGGAAGCACCTGTAAAGCCTGTGGAAAGTGTTAATGGGCATAAAAATCAGTTACAAAGGCTGTCAGAAAAGGTGAGCACTATGGCTTAAACCCTAAACCCTAAACCCTAAGTGCAAGAATGCTTGATGAATGCTATAAAGATTTGATTTTTATCAGTTTTAGCACATACCCTTTTTAGGATAGACAATTTTGTTGAAGAACATTGTTAAAAGTTTAAATTTTTGTCACTTGTTATGAGTTTTGGAAGACATCTAGTAACAGACATTTTTTATGATTGAAATTTCTAAAGTTAATATATCTTTGTGACTTAAACCATAAACCCTAAGTGCTATGCAGTTAATGCGGTAAAATATCGGATATCGGTCAAGGACCGATATTTGAAATATAGGTTATCTCGGTGAGATATCGGTAATTTTAATATAATGCAGAATTTATATATATAGCAATTTAACACCAATAATACGGTGATATATCGGTTATGTCGGTCAAATATCGGTGATATATCTGTGATATCGGTCAAATATCGGTGATGTATCTGTTATATCGGTCAAATATCGATGATATATCTGTTATATCGGTCAAATATCGGTGATATATTGGTCAATATCGCCGATAATATCGGTACCTTGGTTTAAAAAAGCGAGCTTTAAGCGCGCTTAAAGCGTGAAGCGATGAAGCGTTTGGAATAGCAATTTTTTTGGTCTGAAGCGTCATAACACGTGAAGCGTTTTGAGGCGAGCTTTAAGCGCGAAGCGACCTTGGTTTGAGGCGACGCTTCAGCCCAATCAGGTGCAAAAAACGACGCTTCAGCATAGGTTTAAATGTTTTTAGAAAACATCACAATCAGGTGCAAAAAATGATGTTTTAAACGAATACGTGAAGCTCTCGCTTCGCGCTTGAAGCTTCGCTTAAAGCTTTTGGAACCAAAACGCTTCGGAGCGCCTCACGCTTTTTTAAACCAAGATCGGTACCGATATTTTGACCGATATTTGACACCGATATTTTACTAAGGGACTGATATGACCGATATAACCGATATATCACCGATATTAACTGCATAGCCTAAGTGCAAGACTGTAAGACGAATGCTATAAAGATTTGATTTTTATCACTTTTAGCACATACCCTTTTAAGGATAGACAATTTTGTTGAAGAACATTTTTAAAAAGTTTCAAATTTTGTCACTTGATATGGGTTTTGGAAGACATCTAGTAACATACATTTCTTATGATTGAAATTTCTAAAATTAATATATCCATGTGGCTTAAACACTAAACCCTAAGTGCAAGACTGTAAGATGAATATTCTCAAGAATTGTTTTTTTAATCAGTTTTAGCACAAACTCCTTTTAGGATTTTAATAATTCGTAGAAGAACATGTTAAATGTTTCAAATTGTGCGACTTGTTATCGTTTTTTGAAACCCTCTAGTAACAGACATTTTTTATTATTGAAATTTCTGAAATAAATATTTGTATTTTTCAGAAAATATATATGTTGGCTTAAACCCTAAACGCTAAGTGTTATTTTAATCACTTTTAGCACAACCCCTTTTATAGGTTTAATAATGTGTAGAACATTGTTAAAATTTTCATTTTTTATCACTTGTTATGGGTTTTGGAAGCCCTCTAGTAACATGCATTTTTTGTTCATGAAATATTTTAAATAAAGTTACATGCGGTCTTAATAATCTGTCAAAAAATGTTATTTTGGAGGTTATTCCGTTATAGGGTTGATTGAAATATTCGATATCTTAATATTACATTTTGGTTTGTACAGGATCCGGAGTTTTACGAATTCTTGAAGGAACACGACAAAGCGCTTTTGGAGTTTGATGACGAGGATGATGTAAGTTAAATATACGGAGCTTCTATATCATATTAGTTTAATTTATTCTTTTATGTTCAATGCTTCAAATGCTAGGTTTTAAAACCTAGGCGCAAGGCGCAACAAGGCGCAGGGCTTGGGGCTTTTTTGCTTCTCGCCTCGTGTAATTACAGGAAGCGACCAAAAAGCGCATTTTTTGATGTTTTTTTGTGGGCTTTTTGGCCTGAGGCGCGCGCCTCATGTACCTTAGGCGTTTTACTGCATAAAAATGTTGTACCTTGGGTTTTTTGACTTGTACATGTAATTAAAATGGTATAAAAGTCTTACTTATAGCTATATTTTGGTTAAAGGAAGCTAAAAACCTATGGGATATGTATGGGATATATAAAAAAAATTATATAAACATCTTGCGCCTCGGGTACGAAAAGCCCACCGCTTTTGCGCTTTGCGCTTCGCGCCTCAATTTTAGACCTCGTCGCTTTTGTGCGCCTCTCGCTTTTTAAAACCAAGTTCAAATGTTTTATTTCTTTTAGTGTCATATCAAAAATATGGTTTTAATTTTCTGTATGTATTATTGTTAATTTATTTTGATTACGCCTTTTGTATTTGTATATGATCATGTGTAGGAAGATGCCGAAACTGACATGGATGATGGCGAAGAGCCACAAGAAGGTGAAGATGAAGAAAACGAACCAATGGATCACACTGACGGTGTATCAAAAAAAGAAAACATAAAAACAATAACAAGCGAAATGGTGGACTCGTGGTGTAAAGCAATTCGCGAAGAACGTAGAATCGGTGCAATTCGTAACATAATGAGAGCGTTTAGGATCGCTTGTCATTGCGGTGACGATGACAACGAGTCAAAGTTGACGTCCATGTCATTTCCCGTCTTCAATAAAATCTTGTTGTTTGTATTAAGTGAAATGGATGGAATTCTTCGAACGCTCTTGAAGCTTCCACTTTCCGGAGGAAAAAAGGAAATGATTCTCGAATTGATGAACACACGCGCATGGAAAAATTACAATCATTTAGTGAAGGCGTATCTTGGTAATGCGCTTCATGTTTTGAATCAAATGACCGACACAGATATGATTGCTTTTACGTTAAGACGTTTAAAGTTTTCGTCTTTATTTCTTGCCGCTTTTCCAAGTCTACTAAGAAAGTATATAAAGGTATGCTTCATGTTTGTATATTCTTTTGATTGTATTTTATATACCCGTCATTTATGGAAAGGATATTGGATTTAAATAACTCCAATTTTCACCAATTGGTCGATAGCCACTCCCAAACTAACTGAACCCTAACCCAGTTAGTTTTTTTGCTGACGTGGCACTTTGTTTAGTGACGTGACATCTGGCGTGGCCTTTTTTTTGCCGTCGTGGCATCTGATGTGGCATTTATTTAGTGATATGGCATCCAACGTGGCTTTTTTTATGACGTGGCATCTGATGTGGCACTTGTTTAGTGACGTGGCATCTAACGTCAACTAACTAAGTTGAAAGTGGGGACTGTTATCGCCTAATTGGTGAAAGTCAAGGGTTATTTAACTCCAATATCCCTTTATGAAATACGTAAAATAGACAAAAGCATTAGCGGGTCACGTACCCAAACCGGCCCGTTTTGACTTTATGTTTGAAAATACTCATTTTTGACCCGCCATCAAGTCAACCCGTTTGCCATCTCTACTGTTATTATTCTATTAACCTTTTTTTATTATATTTTTTAGGTGGTTCTTCATTTTTGGGGTACGGGTGGAGGTGCGTTACCGATAGTTTCTTTACTGTTTCTAAGAGACCTATGCGTTCGGCTTGGGTCCGATTGTGTAGACGAGTGTTTTAAAGGAATATACAAAGCTTATGTCTTGAACTGCCATTTTGTAAATGCAACTAAACTTCAACACGTACAATTTCTTGGGAATTGTGTCAATGAGCTTTTTCGGGTGGATCTTCCATCTGCGTATCAACATGCATTCGTTTTCATACGCCAATTAGCTATGATCTTACGTGAGGCATATGCCACCAAAAGAAAGGTATCCTTACTTTTTATTTTAGAGTTAAATGCCATTTTAGTCCCTGTGGTTTGGGCCATTTTGCCAGTTTAGTCCAAAGGTTTCATTTTTAACCTGTGGGTCCAAAAAGGTTTCACCGTTGCCATTTTAGTCCACTTGGTTAACTCCACCCATTTTTTTATGTTAACGAGAAGACCAATTCGGTCATTTTATATGGCTGAATTGCCCTTTTAGTTAACAGAATTACATACAAAATTACCGAATTGGCCTTCTCGTTAACACAAAAAATGAATGAAGTTAACCCAGTGGACTAAAATGGCAACTGTGAAATCTTTTTGGACCCATAGGTTAAAAATGAAACCTTTGGACTAAACTGGCAAAATGGCCCAAATCACAGGGACTAAAATGGCATTTAACTCTTTATTTTATTATCTTTTCTTTATATATCCCCACACACTCAAAAGAGCTGATTATTTGTCTAGAGTAAAATGCCATTTTCGTCCCTTAGGTTTGGCCAGTTTTGCGACTTTGGTCCAAGGGTTTGTTTTTCCGCATCTAGATAAAAAAGGTTTGAAATTTTGCCATGTTCATCCAGCTCGTTAACTCCATCCATTTCCTCCGTTAAGTCAGGGGTATCTTTGTTTTTTTTGTCAACATAAAGGGCAATTCTGTCTTTTTCATTTTATGTACACACATTTAGCATAATGTACAGGTATTCAAAATACCCTTACTAAATAAAAAAACAAAAATAATATAGTTAAAAAGACGAAAATACCTCTAACTTAACGTAGAAAAATGGATGGAGCTAACGAGCCGGATGAAAATGGCAAGATTTCAAACCTTTTGGAGCCAGATGTGGAAAAACAAACCTTTGGACAACAGTCGCAAAACTGGCCAAACCTTAGGGACGAAAATGGCGTTTTACTCATCTGTTTATTACTTTTTTTAAAGAGTTAATTACTGTTTTCGTCCCTGTGGTTTGTCAAAAATCACTATTTCAGTCCATTAGTTTAAAAATTGCGATTTCAGTCCCTGTGGTTTCACTTTCGTAACCATTTCAGTCCACCTCGTAACCATTTCAGTCCCCGTACTTAACAAAATAATGGATTGAAATGGTTACGAAAGTGAAACCACAGGGACTGAAATCGCAATTTTTGAACTAATGGACTGAAATAGTGATTTTTGACAAACCACAGGGACGAAAACAGTAATTAACTCTTTTTTAAAAATAAAACATTTCCAAACACTTGTACAAATCAAAAGTTCTTATCTTTGCCATCTTTTTTAACAGGAAATATTCAGAAAAGTGTATGAATGGAAGTTTATGAACTGCCTTCAGCTTTGGACCGGGGCCATATGCACATACGGTTTAGAAGCTGATTTTAAACCGCTTGCGTATCCATTAACTCAAATAATTTCGGGCGTTGTTCGATTGGTCCCAACTGCACGATATCTTCCCCTCAGATTACGCTGCATTAGGATGCTAAATCAGATTGCTGCTGCTACAAATACTTTTATTCCCGTTGCCGTGCTTCTTACAGACATGCTTGATATGAAAGAGTTGCATAAACCGCCTACTGGCGGTGTTGGGCAAGCCGTTGACTTGCGCTCTATTTTAAGGGTACCCTTTTGACTTTTTTTTTTATTAATTTGATTTTTTTAGGGCTGCAAACGAACCGAGCGTGTTCGTTTTGTTAAAGAATATATGTCTTCACAAAAATGTTTGTGAACATTTACCTAACGAGAATTTTTGTCCGTGTATGTTCGTTAGGGAAATGAACGTGTTCGTGTTCGTGTTCGTTTATTAATTTTAGGTAACAAATGCAAACGAACGTATGAGCACTTACCGAACGAGAATTTTTGTTCGTGTATGTTCGTTAGGGAAATGAACATGTTCGTGTTCGTTTATTAATTTTAGGTAATAAATGCAAACGAACGTATGAGCACTTACCGAACGAGATTTTCTGTTCATGTTCATTCGTTAAGGAAATGAACGTGTTGGTGTTCGTTTGTTAATTTTAGGTAACAAATGCAAACGAACGTTCATGAACACAAATGAAAACAAAGTAACACAAAAAGCGTTCATGAACAGAATATATAATACACTGATACTTATTTAATATTTTATATATCTGAATTTTGAAGTATCTAAATAAATATAAAAATTAAAAACACTAATGAACTATCGAACATAAACTAGCACGTTACCGAATGTTCACGAACATAAATGAACAAACTCGTCCTCTGTTCATGTTCGTTCATTTAACTAAACGAATCCTTGTTCGTGTTGTCTATTTATTAAATTAACGAACACAAACGAACTTTCCGCCGAACGGTTCACGAACTGTTCGTTCAACGTTCAGGTTAGCAAGGCAACTATAAAGACACGATCTTTTCAAGAAGCATGTGTTAACTCCGTTATGGAAGAACTAGCGGAACATTTATCACAATGGAGTTATTCACCTGCATTCTTCGAGCTTTCTTTCGTTCCTGCTGTTCGTTTGCGTAATTTCTGCAAATCTACAAAAGTTGAGAGATTTCGTCGGGAAATGAGGCAATTGATTCGTGAGGTAAGCCAACGTTGTTCATCTGGTGGTGTTTCTTGATACGGGTGGATTATTAGAATTAACGTTTTGGTTGTTTTATCGTGCAGATTGAGGCTAACTCGGAGTTTACCAACAAAAAACGTATGTTGATTTCGTATTCGGCAAATGATCCTGCTGCATCATCATTTATGGAGGTACGCATTCTAAAAGCTTTATATATTTTTAATAAGAGTAAAGTACACATATGGTCCCTGTGGTTAACCAAAATTTTTTATTTAGTCTCTAGCCTTTTTAAAGTACACAGATAGTCCCTGTGGTTTGCACTTTGTAAATCATTACAAAGTGTAAACCACAGGGACCGTCCATGTACTTTTGGCAAAAGTTGGGAGCTAAATACGTTACAAAGTGCAAACAACAGGGACCATCCGTGCACTTTTTGAAAAACTAGGGACTAAATCCAAATTTTTTATTTAGTCTCTAGCCTTTTTTAAAGTACACAGATAGTCCCTATGGTTTGCACTTTGTAACACATTACAAAGCGTAAACCACAGGGACCATCCATGTATTTTTAGCAAAAGTTGGGAACTAAATACGTTACAAAGTGCAAACAACAGGGACCATCCGTGCACTTTTTGAAAAACTAGGGACTAAATCCAAAAATTTTTATTTAGTCTCTAGCCTTTTTGAAGTACACAGATAGTCCCTGTGGTTTGCACTTTGTAAATCATTACAAAGTGTAAACCACAGGGACCGTCCATGTACTTTTGGCAAAAGTTGGGAACTAAATACGTTACAAAGTGCAAACAACAGGGACCATCCGTGCATTTTTTTTGAAAAAACTAGGGACTAAATCGAAAATTTTGGTTAACCATAGGGACCATCCGTGTACTTTACTCTAATAATAATAAGAGTAAATTACGTTTTTGGCCTCTGTGGTTATATCACTTTTACCATATTAGCCCAAAATAAGAATTTTTAACATATCTGCCCCCAAGGTCTCTATAACTAACCATTTTGGCCCCTAAATCTAACCATTTTGGCCCCCATGTTCTCTATAACTAACCCTTTTGGCCCCTATGATATCTAGACTTAGGGGCTAAAATGGTTAGTTATAGAGACCATGGGGGCAGATATGTTAAAAATTCTTATTTTGGGCTAATATAGTAAAAGTGATATAATCACAGGGGCCAAAAACGTAATTTACTCTAATCTAATAATAATATAGTAAAAGTGATATAATCACATTTATGTGAAATCTCATTATGGATAGTTTTTTACTTGCAACAGGATGAGAAAAAGAAGGGTTTGAGTCCTTTGTCTAAATACGCTGCCACTTTGCGCCAAAAAGCACAACAAAGAAACGACTCATTGGTTGAGTCCAGGTTCGTATAACTGCCACGTTTAGGGCTGCAAACGAACTCGAACGAGGTCTTGTTTGTGGTCGTTTGCTAAGGAAATATATGTGTTCACGAACTGTTCATGAATACTTACCAAACGAGATTTTATGTTCGTGTCTGTTCGTTAAGGAAATGAAGGTGTTCGTGTTAGTTTGTTAATTTTAGGTGTCGAACGTTCATAAACACAAACTAATGTTCATGAACACAAATGGAAACAAACGAACAAAAACAAGCGATCATGAACTAAATATATAATAAACTGATACTTATCAAATATTTTATTTTGTGGAATTTTGAAGTATTTAATTTAAATAATATATAAAAACTAGTAACACTAATGAACTATCGAACACAAACGAACACATTACCGAATGTTCACGAACATAAATGAACGAACACGGCCTCTGTTCATGTTCGTTCATTTAACTAAACGAAAGAAATTCTTGTTCGTTTATTTATTAAACAAACAAACTTCTTGTCGAACCGTTCACGAATTGTTCACTGAACGTTCGGTCCGCTTGCAGCCCTAGTCTCATATTTTTACAATGATACACATTTCTCAATGAGGCTAAAGTTTCGTAAATTGTTTGCAAGTGACCCCATTCGGGTGTTTCTATAGAATTTCAAGAAATCACATTTTTGAGAGTTGCTTAAGATTTTTAACGGTATGTTAGAAATCGAAGTTAGGGTGTTGCTAAAGATTTGGCGTATGTGTTTACAGTGTAATTGTGGGTGAAAAAGCATCAATCTTTGGTAAGAAGAGAGCAAACCGTGTTGATGATGATGATGACGACGATGACGAAGACGATGACGATGATCTGGATGCGGATGTGGATGTGGGTGTGGATGGTGCCGCTGTCTTTAGTTCTTCATGGTTACCGAGTGGGGACCACAAGTACGGACTTTTTCCACTTGTCTCTGTTTCTTTTTTTAATCGTATTATTCTAGAAGTGGTTATTTCGTGACCCGTTAGTATACAAATGGGTTGATATGGATTATGTTAACCTAACCGATTTAACTAAAGAGGAAATGGATCAAACCGAGTTTTGTCAAAAATGGTGATTTTAGTACGGGTTGGATGGATTGGGTCGACCCACAAAACACTTTTTATTCAAATTATTAAATTTTATTAATAATTAATGTGTTAACTGCGATAAGAAAAACCATATTGTTACAATAACAATCTTATAGGTTTTTTAATGACATTAGACGCGTTTGATCAATGCATATAACTTCATTCATAAACTATAAGATTGTTATTGTAGTTAACACATTAATTATTATTATTAATAAAATATAAAAAAATTGAATAAAAAGTGTTTTGTGGGTCGACCCAATCCATCCAACCCGTACTAAAATCGCCATCATTATATATATATAAACATAGTTCATGCATGTAACAACTAGTGAGGTGCTGCCAAAATGCACCATATCCCTTTCTAAAATGAGCCGTCCTATCTATGCTAAAATGAGCCCCTTTTGTGATTTTTGTCTTTTTTGGTGTGTTTTTTTTTAAACTTTTAATCGCACCCCGCATACTTTTATTAACTTGCGTTCGTTAATTATACCGATTTTTGGTATCATGCTTTTAGAGTTTTTCCTTACAGTTGCTATACGAACTGAATCGATACCGGCTGGATTCCCGCATCAATGCGCGGGAGAATTTTACTAGTTTTTGACAAAATTTGGTTTGAGTTATAGGGGTGCAAACGAGACGAGCCGAGCCCGAGCTCGACCAGGCTCGAGCTCGATTAACTTATGAGAGCCCGGGCTCGAGCTCGGCTCGATTCGAGCTTTGTTTTCAAAGCTCGAGCTCGGCTCGTTTGTATTTTCTCAAGCTCGAGCTCGGCTCGGGCTCGGCTCGTTTATTATCTATTAATTAGTATATTAAATAAAAATAATATAAATAATAGACTTTTTAAGCTCGCGAGCTCGATAAGTGAAGCTCGGGCTCGTTTACTAAATAAGCTTATTTTTAGGTTCGATGTCGGCTTGTAAACAAGTTTACATAAGCTCGGCTCGACTCGGCTCGTTTACACTAAGGCTCGATAAAGCTCGACGAGCCTAACGAGCTTCACATGCGAGGCTCGAGCTCGGGCTCGATAAACAAACGAGCTTTGTTTTTAGGCTCAAGCTCGGCTCGGGCTCAATAAGGCTCGACTCGTTTCGAGCTTTTTCTCGAGCCGATCTCGAGTAGCTCGCGAGCCGCTCGGCTCGTTTGCACCCCTATCCATAACCAAAACCCGCCAAATATTTCCACAGTAATATTAACCTAACCCAAGCCGGTTGTTGAGTTACAGGGCGAAGAATCTCGAAGAGGACAAAAAGGAAAAGAAGGGAAAGAAACCGAAGGGCGGTAAAAAGGCGGTTGATGGTGATGAAGACGTAGTGGAGGATTTTGTTCTTAGTTCCGATGAAGATGAATCAATGAGCGATGATGATGATGATGTTAATGCGACGGAGGATGTTGAAGTGAAACATGGAACTCCGAAGCAAGGAAAAAAGAAGCAGAAGGCGTTTGAGAAATCGTCGAAACGGAAAGGAAACTTTCGTGGGAAGAACAAGTCTAAGAAAAGGAAGAAGGCTAACTGACAAGGGGGTATTGTTTGATCATGAAAAATCGAATATTTATATTGTTGTGTTTCGTTTTGTATTGATTGTTATGTTTTTCTTTTGGGATTTGAGATCCTGCAAATTTTGACCAACTTTGAAAGCAATAATTGTTTAAAGAAATCAAACTTGTAAAAACTGTAGGGCTGGCAAATCGTGTTTTAGCGGGTTTAACAGATATCTGATGATATGAACAACACACGTTCTAAACATAAATATGTCGTTTAACTACTTTATATCCAATGTTTGTAACACAGTTGTTTGTTTTATGTACCAAGAAAAAGAAATAATGGATCATTTTCAAGTAAACAAGTCTAATCGTGTTTTACCAATGGCTTTCACACCCTCAAAATATGCAAGACTACATTCAAATTGATTGATGGATGATTGTTCTACGCCAACCACATACCCTGTGTAGCAAACTTGGTATCAATGTTTTCTGAACTGGACCAGACGTCAAACCGGTTTCCTTAATGGTCCACTGGTCGGACCGGCTCGACTGGATGAGAGAATCGCATTACATTCTAAATAATATAAAATAAATAAGGTAAAATGAATTTTTTAAATAAAATAGATAAGGTAAAATGAAAATTTTTAATAAAATCCGGTTCGACCTTTAAAAATCCCAGTCCGACCTCATGGCCTCATCCATCCAGTCCGATTGCCTAAACCGGACCGGCCAAGGTCCTGATTCCTGTAACATTCCGCATTTTTTTTTTCAAACATATTTGTAAATGCCTCGAATTATTTTCACGTTTCTTTTAAAATTTTTTTAAATAAACTAATAATTAAAATAATAATAATAATAATAACAATAATACTCAACAGTGAAAAAAATGAACAAAAGGACATTACGTTTATGTAAAAAAAAAAAAAAAAAAAAAAAAAAAAAAAACAAAGCTTGAAAAACCATTTTAAATATGTTTATTAAGTTCAGGGGCCAATTGTATAAAATCTTAAAACTTTCAAAAACAAAAGGGACAACAAAGCAGCGCCTTCATCTCTTCGATTTTTTCCGGCGTCATTTCCGGCGAGAAATCCGGCAACCCGAATTGCTTTATCTACTCGAATTCGACCCGTTCTTTTTGTGATTCATCCTTATCTCCACCACATAACATCCATATCTTCTTGAATCTTCCCTTATTTCGCGTTATTTTGATCCTTATCTCAAAACCCACTTCAACATTCGAATCATATTACACCTCTACCACCTAACCGACCCTCAACTAGTATATATAGAGGTACCCAGACCCCTTTCGAACTAGCCGCAACTTTAATTTCACTCCGAAACTCTGCTGCGTTTTCTGTGCCTCTCGCCGGAATCCTTCTAACTCCGACCAACTTTTAAGCTCCGTTCCATCCGAGCACATCAGGTGCGATTTTTTTTTATGTGCCTTCTGTTTAATCTTATTATACGGATTAAAAAGCCTAACTTAATCGATGAAATCAACAGTTGACTCATGTGTATTCTAGGACTAAAGGATTAGAGTTGGTTTCATAAAATTTTGGGAATATGAATTTTTTTTTTTCAGAAGTTTAATTCACTGACTTTTAAAATCATGCTTGCAAGGACCCAGTTCCTTTTTTACTTACTGTTATAATTCAAAAAGAAGGAAAGTGACATAATTTATTATGTCACATTGACTTTCTAAATAAAGTTTATTATTATTTCATTTTTATAAACATCGTTAGTTATATTCTTAAAAATTTACTAAATAACTTAATATATATCACATAAATTCATAAAATAATATGTAATTTTACATTCTGTTTAATGAGCATATTTTTTTATTTAAACATTACACTCTAGTATTCCCAAATTAGTTTCGAGATCCCTAATTTCCTATAATCCTAGAACGCTTATTAAGTCCTTATCTGTTCACTCAATCATGATAGGGTGACACTATGGGATTCTCCCAACATCTTCAATACACATAGTTTGTGCATTTAATTGCTTTGCTAGTCCAGGTGAGTATACATAGTCCCCTTTTTCACTTTTTATACTTTTGGGGTGATTCATGTGCCATATATCAAATTTACAAACTATTACATACTATTCACAACTTACAATTCGATTCTATGATGTGCATGTATCTATGTGTTATTTGAACTTACATGGTTACTATTTGTACATTCATTAACTACAATCAAGCCGCGTGGTAGTATGTTATAGCGCTATAGGATTGACACCCCATTCCCACTCCTTGGCCTTTTTAGGGGGAGATCCTTTTGGGAATGATAGAACCCACTTACTCTAGCAAGAGGTTAACCCTTTGGGTTCCTCACTTACAAGTCGACACAAGGTTTGAGTGTGCCCTTAGATTCATGTCTCTATTTCAAATTGCTTTAGATATTATGCTATGCCATTGAATTGTACAAAATTTTCCAATTATACTTATATGTACTAATACCCTATGTTACTCGTCAACTTTTCGTAGTTGACCTGTATTTTGCACATGTTTCAGGCGATAAGGTTTGATGATGCTTACAAGATTTGCTAGTCACTGCTCACATAGGATGCATTGAGGATTTAGATAATTAATTACGGAATGATTTGTTGTTTGTTTCTTTGATTGTAACTGATAAATTGTAAATTTGACTAATAAATATTTAAATTTTTAGTTGCATGTGCTTTTAAATCATCTATCAAAGTAATAGCCATCGGTTGGGGTGTTACAATTCCCGGTCCAGGTCTGAAATCATTGCTTGGTATATCTCCAAATTTATCTTCTAAAGTCTAACCAAATAAAGGTTGACAAGACACTGAAGTTCAAAATTCTCTAAAATTGAGATGCCTCATTCATGACACAAATGTAGCAACAGACATACCACAGTACAAATAAATAAACTAAAACAAACTTCTAATAGTGAAACTGTAAAAAGAAAATGAAACCTAAACAAACGCCTTAAAAAGTCATTACCGTCTAACGCTCGACATCTCAGATTGCAAAACAAGATCATGTTCTAAACAAATTATAACGGGTCAAAACTCAAAACATCAAACCCCTGATGTGCGCAACTCTTCGGCACCATGTGCAAAATGGCACTTTTCACCAAACGTACAAGACCCTTTCGCAAAGTTTTCACACAGTTTAGTCTTAAAGTTAGCCGAACCTCCGCCAAAGCTCTTTTGTGGTGCATGTGGTCCAGAAGCCGACTTTATGCTCACTATAAGCTCACGAACCATCTGACTCGCTTGTTTGATCTGGTCAAACGTCCCCTCAAGCTCAATGTTTTTAAGGCTCGGGTCCGACTCATGGTCTCTTATGGAAAGCTTAACTCCGGTCAACCGACAGATTTGTTTAGAGTTGACTCCGTTTTTACCAATGATCGGTCCAGCAAGTGAACCGTCAACGCTGACCTTCGCAGTTGCAGAGGCTCCAAAGCCTACGGCAGCTGCATGGTTGGCTGCCGGATTAAAATCCATCCGGGGCCCACCTCCGCCGAATCGGTTTCCGGGTGCAGGTCCCATAGCACGCGGATCTTCATAGTGAGATGGAACCGGGACTGTTGGCTTTCCGAGCTCCCATTCTCCATGTGCAAAGTTACACTTGTCACCGAACCGGCATCCTTCTGCGGTGTTGTATTTGTTGCATAACCGGCTTTTGACAGCTGGCGGCGATGAACCGTCTGGGAATGACGGTGGTAGTACGGGGTTTCTGATGGTTGCGGCCATTGCGGGATTGCCACCTGTCATTTGATTGACGGATTTGATCCCACCGGGTATGTAATGTGAAAAGTGGCATCCCTCACCGAATGGACAACCCGAAGTGCTGCATATATTAAACATACAAATGAAAGATTAAAAATTGTGTCAAAATTCATTATAAAATCATGTTTAATAAAAACTTCATAAAAGAGCTTGTGATAGAAAGAACACCAAAAGTGACTAAAATGAACATGCTAAATTCTGCATCCCATAGCTACAAAACTTATGTAGAGAGAGTTTAAAATTCAAAAGTCCCTTAACGTATGCGACCGTACGCGACCACCCGATAACGTGCGTAATTAGGCATATAACATGCGTAATTAGGGATGAAACAACCAATGCGTAAATTTCATGTTTGGTGGCATGCGGGTTTTGATTTTTTATAACGTGCGTAATTATGCAAATAACGTGCGTAATAAGGGTTTAACCCAACCCATGCGTAATTGTGCCACCACGTTCAATTGAAGGCCTAGGGTAGGTCAGATGTGCGGTTGAGATGCTCGCGTACGCTTCACACGATAAGGTGGTCTTGTATGTTAACCTTCCCCAACTTATGTACCGTGTATTGTGCTTAATTATTCAAGTATACCAAGTAATTTTACTTGCCAAATGGTTTGAAAAATATAAATTTTGAAGTCGTAAAAATATCAAGATTTGTGTGAGCCGTAAGGTAATACGTATTGTGTATCATGTACTTATTGTTCAATGCTTTCATGAAACAACCAATTCCGTAGTTCTGTTCTGTACTCCTTGTTATCATGGTTGTTAACTTGTTATCTTGATTATGAGAAGAATTACCGAATTACCTGTATCAAAATTTTAACTTCCAAGACATTAGTCCAGATGATGCATCGTTTAGTTCGAAGGACCGTGTAGTAATATAGTTTCGGTTAAATTTATAGAAAAAATAACATTACAAAATATAGATAATTAACTTTATACCATTGATTTTAGCCGAGTTAGAATTTTAACCTGAAAAACTTTGTGCAAGGCTTCGATTTGCTTCCTAAACCAGATTGAAACGATTCCATGTCTGTTGCAGCAGATTAATTATTTTATTAAAATTTGTCAATTTTACTCAACTTACAATTTTCCTTCAGAAACAATTACTTAACTACTTAATCATCATTTAAGATGAAACTTGATAGAATCATAGAAAAAACAATGGCCATCAACCGGCTGATTTCGACAACAGTTTCACATATGCATGACATAGATTAATCATTTTATTAAAAATTCCAACTAGCTCATTGTAAATTTTCGTCATACTTCACAGTTTTGCTTCAAAAACAATCACTTAACTACTTAATCACTTAACTTCACCATCCGAATGAAACTGAAGAGAATCACAGAAAATAACGACGATGAACGATAACCGACTGATTTCAACAACAGTTTCACATATACATGACACAGATTCATCATATTATTAAAGTTTTCAACTAACTCATTGTCAATTACCTTCAGACTTTGGTTTTAAAAGGCGAGAAGCGCACAAAAAGCGACAAAGCCTAAAACCGAGGCGTGAAGCGCAAAAGCGCACCGCTTTTCGTGCCCGAGACCTTGGTTTAAAAAAGCGCGCCTCAAGCACGCTTAAGCGCATCTCGGCGCAAACCCCATCGCTTGTGTGACATAGGGCGCACAATGCACAAGAAGCGCAGCTGAGGCGCGCTTTTTAGGGTGAAAATCGACCTAAGGCGCACGCTTTTTGTACATGGGGTGTTTCTATGCTTCTGAGTGTTGTACAACAGGCTTTTTATGCTGTACATTTATGTTTTTTTCATTTTAAAACATATATAAAGCTTAATTATAGCTAAATCATAGGTATTGGATGCTAAACACTTATGGGATATATAAAATAAATTATATAATCACTTTGCGCTTTGCGTATGAAAAGCTCACCGCTTTTGCGCTTCGCTTTTTAAAAATTGGTTTTAGACCTCATCGCTTTTGTGCGCTTCCCGCTTTTTTAAACCAAGCCCGAGACGCAAACAATTACATAATTTTTATATATTTCCTATAGGTTTCTAACACGATTTACCCAATATTTAGAGACTAGTTACTAGTATACTTTATATATGTTATAATATGGAAATTACATACATTTACAACCTGAAAACATGTTGTACAACAGCCTCAGGGTCAATTTTTTAAACCAACCCTCAGACTTCACAATTTTGCTTCAATTACAATTACTCAACTACTTAACTACTTAATTCAAATGAAACCGAATAGAATCACAGAAATAACAACGATGAACAACGGCCAGCTTTCGACAACTGTTTCACATATGCATGACACAGATAGATTATTTTTATTTTATCAAAATTTCAAACAAATTATTGTCAATTTTCCTCATACTTGCACAATTTTGCTTCAAAAACAATTACTCAACAACTTAATTACTTAATTCTATTTCGTTCTAACAAAACTGTATAAAATCACAGATATAACAACAATGAACATAGACCGGCTAATTTCAACAACAGTTTCACATATTCGTACTTCAAAATTTTGCTTCAGAAGCAATTACTTAACTAATTAACTACTTAATTCTACTTCGTTCGAATGAAACCGAACAAAATCTAAATCACATCGACCGGATGGATTCAACTTTCGACTTTTAAACAACAGTTTCAAACATTCATGACAGTTAGGTAACCGAACACACAAAATCTAACGAAAAAACGAATTTAAAAGCATTAAAACCGAATCGAAAGTTCGAAACCCTAGATCTAGATGTGACAAATGAGTTGCAATGCTAACCTTGTTTAGATTTCTTGAATCCGGTGTTGCCGTTGAAGGTGCCGGCCGGCCGGCTTCGTTTTTTGGCGCCAAACTCCATTGAAGATTGAGGACGAGAGGTTTTCTAGGGTTTCGAAAGGTGTTCGATGAAAAACCCCAAAGGGAAAGTGCGAGAGTGAGGATAACGGATCTGTGATATTGTTGTAATTTTGGTCAAAGTCAAAGTTTTGTAAATAAAAGGGTTTTCTTTTTTTTTTTTCATATTTCCTCTTAAAAAACTTTAAAATTGCATATATACTCAAGCCAAAATTTTAATTGCATATTTCCCCTCTATTAACTAGTAAAATTGTAAATTTATCTATTTTGATTTAATTTATTAAAATTAAATTATAGAAAGACTATTTTACCCTTCATTTTTTACTAAACTTTAGAAAATTGCATATTTACCATTTTTTCTAGTTTTTGTCTTTTTTCACTACTTGTATTTTTTCATGAAGTTTTTTTTTTCATTATTTTTTCTCACGAACTAGAGTAATAATCATAAAAAATACAATTGACAATCATCTAAATAGAAAACAAAATGCCAAAACTTTAATCCATTACGGTACCAAAAAATCATCCCAAAAGAACAACCACAAAAATTTCATGTAACAATATCCAAAAAATGAAAAAGACAAATGCCAAAGTTTTCACCATTTGGTACCAAAAAAGTAAATTGCTCGACTTTGATTAGTTATTTTCACATGTTTTTGTTCTTTTTCCCCGTTTACTTGTTGATGGTTGATCTTGCGATGCCGATTTTTTGCATTTTTTTTGTTGGTGATCATACCCACCACACCGGTGGCACTTATATTTTTTTCTTTGCTCATCATTTGCTCTAATTCTCTCCTTTCTTAGTCTTCCGGGTGGCCGTTTGATAATAGGTGGGTATATCTTCTCCTCATCATCTACATGCACCCATTGATCCTTTGTAGGCATCGGAGCAACTTCTAGAGCATAAGCCGATTTAATTTTCTCAATAGTGAATTAAGAATCAACAAACTTCTCCCAATTTACATCCCTTGTGAAAGCAATAAAAGCAGTTGTATGTAGACATGGAATACCTTTAACTTGCCAAACCCGACAAGTACATTTGCTCATCGAGTACGACATCCCAACGCTTTTCGCCGCGTTTCACTTCAGCTCGATTTTCACTACTTCTACAAACTCCGTACTCGCCCAAATTCTACATATAACATGGAAAAATAAGTTTCCTCTTGGGAGTTATGTTCCTCAACTTCATCATCACTACTATAATAACTATGATAGCTTTCATCACTTAATGAATACTCTGATTCATCTTCACTGTGTGGTTCGTCACCCACTTCATCTTGACCCCTGAAAAAGATTTACAATTCTAATGATTTAGTAGATATTGATGCACACGATATTAAACTCACTTTTAAACAAACTTTTACCTTTGATTAACTGAAGAAGTCTCATGATTACTATTCGTTGTCACATAAACGACAAGTTCTTTTTCCACTTCATACATTCTAATCATAAACTCAAATTTCTCATGAGAATCAAGCTTTATAATAGATTGATCTATGGCATACTTGTCAACGAAATAAATAGAGTAAACGAGATCCCTATTTGGTGGATAATGATTTGTAACCTCTTCAACTAAATCATCAAAGTTGTATGAGTATGTATCAATGTAAATACATTTTTGATAACCAAAACAATACCATTTCCTAGCCGAGTTCTTAGCTAATCGAAAGCAGCCTCCATATTTTAATTTTATCTTACACTTGGATGTTATTTGAAAAACATTTGGCTCAAGTGTTGGTGATTGAGCCATGTTCTCCCATGTTGGTGCATCTATATTATCATCTTCCATCTTGAATCAATCCAATCTAACAAAAAAATACAAGAACAAAACAAAGCAATAAGAAAAAATCCAATAAGAACAAAACAGTAAGTAGTTGTGCATTAAAATCACTTATGCCTAACCATTGCTAACAAAACACCTATGCCTAACAAAACAAAGCAATAAGAAAAAAAAACCAATAAAAACAAAAAATCCAATAAGAACAAAAACAGTAAGTAGTTGTGCATCAAAAAATTCCAAGCCTACCCCTTTTAAACAAAGATGCTTGATGAACAAGCCTACCCCTTTTAAACAAAGATGCTTGATGAACAAAGATGCTTGATGAACAAACATACCTACAAAAGAATCGCTGCTGTGCCGGAGTCGTTGTTGTGCCGGAATCGCCGCTGTGCCGGAATCGCTGTTGTGCCGGAATCGCTGCTGTATGTCGCCGGAGAGTCGCCGACAGAAGAATCGCCGGCGGAATCCCCTGCTTTGTCGCCCTCTGCTATCGCCGTAGAAGAAGAACCCAAGCGTCGTCCCTAATATCCCGAATGATCTGATATTCTATAATATGATCTTTTAGTTTTTTTTAATTTTAAGAAGGGTAGATTTGTCATTTTAACATAGAAGGGGAAATATGCAATTTTTAATTGGGCTTGGGTAAATATGCAATTAAGGGTGTTTTTAAGGGGAAATATGCAATTATTCCTATAATATATACCGGTAATGAGATGAACTTTGTAATGAAAGAATTTTTCAATATAAACGTATAAAAATATGATTTTTCTCACTTAGGTAAATATGTTTTGATTCATTTTTTATAAGTATTGAGATGTTATTGTACAAATGATTTTATAGCAATTTTTAGAACCCGGATAGATTTCATTTTTTTTAATTATTTTAATAGCTTTGGTTATTTGATATATATTTTCTTAAATAAAGCATTTTAACCAGTTTTGACCTTAACATATATTGAGCAGAACACATATTGACACGATTTGGTTTTTAGAACCCATATTGACTGACCCGAACCCGAACCAAATTGGGATTGTTTAAAATCGGTCCATTATGACCAAAACCTATTTTGAGTTTTACCGGTTTTAACCTAAGTGATATTGGATTTGTCTAAAATCAATATGTTCTAACCCATACCTATTTTGATCATAACCCATTGAGACCAGAACCAAGAATCCCTTCCACAATAGTTTCAGCAGGCGCCCCAGCTATGTCTCGGCAAGGCCAACATCTGGTGGCTCTCCATAGGATGGATGGCCAGTGGCTCCGGTGGCAGAGTAGGAGTGTGTCCTCATGGCTTCAGTTGCCTATCTCAGCATGGCATTTTACTCATAGCCCACCAGTTTCTCATATTCTGCCTAATTTACTCTACGCTCATTTTTCTTCGTGCTCATTTCCTTTTGAGTCGGGTCATGTGCATCCATTTTCACCCTGTATTTTGAAAATAATGTACAAAGAGTTGTATAAGTAATAGCATACACCTGTATACCAAAGATAATTGGTTTAACATGTCTAGAACAATCTTATTCAAAAGACATTAGACTATGAATGAACAATTATTATAATAGTCTAGCTTTTGCAAGACATATTTGACACACTAATTAAAATTTGGACAATAAAAAACAGGACTCTTGTAACTATATACAATAACAATAATTATTTCAATCTACCAAATCAACCCAACCCAAACAACTACCAGCCCGCTTGACTCATCCATTATAGCAGTTCTAGTGTAGATAATAAAACACTAACAAGCAAAATCATCATATAGCTACACCATAGCATGCCACATCAGCAAAAATGCTCCACCATCACATGACACATGACCCAAATCATCTCATTATAAGTAAGCGAAGAATATAAGTAGAACATTATAATTAAAGCTAATGGAAGTTAACTAATCACAGTAGCAAAATGGAAAGATTATTTGCGCATTATTCAAGACAACCACAATGTTGCTTATGTGCACAAAACATCCCTAAGGCTCAAGAAATTAAAATAAAAGATTAAGCAAGACTAATATCTAGGGATGAGCATTTGATACGGGTACTGGTTCCGAATTAGTACCGTACTGATCATTTCCTCTTTATAGCACCCAAAAAAAGTTTTTATCTCAAATGGGTCATAGGTCGTATAAAGTCTCCTAACTATTTGATATATTTCTTACAATAAGTAAAAGAATGGATTTTAAGAATGTACATATAACAACCATAAAGAATTACCTCCTTTTAAGTGCATCAACAACTTCATTTGTTGTCACATTTAGTGCCTTCTAACTTGTTTATAGTCTCTAGCTTGAAAAATTTTCCACTGGATTGAAGATTTTGAAGTGCTTCCTTTAAATAATATTAACAATAATACTCGATCAGATGCTTTTTGACATATCAATAGTTTATAGACATAGAAGGCTAAAGTAAGTAAATGAAGGCTCTATTCATATGGTTGGTGGTCAGATAATTGCACTCGAGCAGTGCATAGACCATTTAACTTGATATTAAGGTAAACATGAAAATTGCCATCCAGGTTACAAACTTCAAAAGGAGGTCTCTATAATCTAATTATAGCAATCAGAAACATGAAGCATGATCATAACTTACTTTTAGTTCACCAGAAAAATTAAATGGATGATCATATTATTCTTTCTCCAATAGCAAAACCTTCCTTTTTATATTGTGATTACTTGTTTGTAGTTTCTACCCATTCCGTTATCAAAACATTGTGGCTAAATCAAAATTAATAATAATATCAATACATGAGTCGTCTAATCAAGAATACAACCGATTTTGTTTTTAAACTATGCTTATGAACTTCGCCATATTGGTAGTAGGGCTGTTCATTTTATTCCAAAACCCGAAACCCGACTCGAATTTAAAGCCACCCGAACCCAAATTAGCGAATATCCAAAAAACCCGAACCCGACCAACCTGAACTTTAAATGGTTCGGTTATCGGGTCACTTTTTCCCTACCAAAAACCCGAACAACCCATTATATGTTAATATTAATATAACAAACTACCTGACTTGCACGAAGCTCAAGTGCTACCTCCTCTTTGCAGTTAGCTTTATCTGAAACAACAAAAACACAACAGTATCATAAGGTCTGATAAATACATATTAAAGGATTGGAACATCACATTCCGGCTCCCATTTTGGGACAGTTTCATTCTTTCATTAGTCTGGCACAAGTTACCTTTTATTGAACAAACTATTAAAACAATGAGTATTATTACAATATACAATATTACAAACAGACGTTTACAAACAGCGCAAGCCGATAGCCGACACTTATACAAAAGTATCTATTCTAACTTATTAGCCAACCCAACCTTTTCTCACCTACTCCTTATACAAAAGTCAAAGCAGACCTTCAATCATTCATTGTAGAATTGAAGAATCAATATGATCATAGATTGCAAATAAAGAACATAATTAGGGTCAGAATTCATAACAGAGGTACGCAAGATAGCGTTTGAAGATGAACTGTCAGAGTGAAGGTGGACCTGCCAATAATTGGTAAAAAAGAGCTCAAAATTATTCAAAACACCAACAAAAACAAACATCGAATGAAGCCTCCTCCTAATTAAAGGGAGAACATATGTGGGGGAAGTATTCTTTTTTTCAGCCTATTGATATCCAAAAAACGTACCTTTTTTAGCCAACTAAATCTCCCCCAGCAACCTTCTTTCATCTTAATTGGTTCTAGCCTCCACCCTGCATAAAAAACTAAAGTCAAATAAACCACAGAAATCAAGTTTAACACACTAAACGCTACAACCCATACTTCCACTTGTAATATGAATATTGGATTTTGGTTAGTCTCTGTTATGAATACAGTAATTTCTGTTTTAGTCTGTGTATATACCAAACTGTAGATCCCAAAACGTATCCGGATCACAGTGGTTGGTTGTTTTAACCCATAACACCTATTGATTAGGTGTTTGAGAAATGAAAAGTTAAGAAAGATCAAAGATGAAGGTGAAGCTAATGGATTAATGAATACAACAAGTGTTGTATTGAATCCAAACAATAAGATATAACAATAGACAACCTTGGATATCAGATTTGAGCACAAGATCAACACAAGAATGTAGCAACACCAATATTCATTGAAGAGCCAAAAGCTTGAGATTGTTACAAGGCATGGGCTATATATAGTGTCTGACTTGCCAGCAAATTTATAAATTTGCTGGAATCTTAACTACACCAAGTCAGATTTGCCACTATCAAAATATTACAATATTAGCCCCTAGACTTTACAAAGTCTAATAAACTTAACCAAAACAATCCATAACCATCTAAAACAAGTACCAACTGTCTCAAATGACCTAACAATATTCCCCCTAGACCGTTGCGTACTTGATCGTTCTTCATTCGTGTTTAGCGTTTTAGACCCTAATCGACTCAAGTACCTGCGGTCTCAAAATGGTCTAACAATATTCCCCCTAGACCGTTGCGTACTTGAGCGTCTTCATTCTTTGACTCTGGTGACAGGATTTGTTGCGTCTTTTCCCATGATGTGCTGTGATGGAGTTTGCTTGTTATCAACTTCACTTGCATCCTTCAATGTGACATTGTATGTGGATGACATTGGAGATTTAATTTCTCGGAATTCAGATTCTGATGAAAGAAGCTTGTCTTTTGAAGCAAGCGATTGACGATAACTTCTTTCTTCTCTCGAGCTTTGTCACACTCTTTCTTTTCTTCAATTTTTGAATAACATCTCCATCATCTCAGTCTTTCTTTCTCTCACCTTTCTCACAGCTCACGTGTATCCCTACGCGGGTAAAGTTGGCATCTCAAGATCATCTTGTAGCACCGAATCACCCCGCCTTTTCTTACGCTTGTATCTGCTTTATGCAACCTGTTGGGGATCTTCTTCAATATCTTGTTCTTCGTTTTAGTGTGAGAAACTTCAAATAAAACATTTGCAGAATATATCTTCAATCCTGCATTATTTTGTTTCTCTTGATCTCGTTTCTAACAGTTCTTGTATTCTGAAACATACAAACGAGCTAAGTAAGATCTGGATTGTAAAGTGCTATAATGTTGTATTTGCAGAGGGTAGAAGTAGCAATAAAAGAAATAAAAATATTTACAAAGGCGCAATCAAATATGAAGGCAAGAACACTACATATTTTTGACATTTAGACAATTACGCCCGTCAGATACAAATTTCAAACTTTCTCAAAAAACATGCCCATTTTTTGTTTAAAATAGCATAACTTATGAAATATTTATAAACCAGAGAAAGTTTGGGCCATTTTGACACCGAACTTCGAATTTTCAGCTCAGGGGAGGGGTTCCATTTGATGCGGACATTCGACGCTCGTCGACTTACCTGCAGAAGATCATATTGCCAACACTTGCCAAATTCTTATTTATAATTATTATTATTATAATTAACCATGGTACAAGAAAAACTGCCAGTATGTTTGTCCGCTTAAATCCATGCATCCTTCTTTCAACATGCCTTTGGAGAGCGCTTTTATCATGTTTTTGGTAATATTGACAAGTCTTCGATGGCCCCCACACAAGCTATTGAGAATAGAATCATTACGCCCCCGTGAATCCCACATCAGGACATACCCCCGCGATCAAGGTATGCACAAAGATTCCTCATAACAGGTGAGTATATTGGTTTCATTCTCTTCAACGATAGAACAGAGATCAGGTCTGTACTTTCGTACAACAGAGATCCCAAGAGCTATCGAGGGCTAGGACAGATAGTTTGGTGAACAGGTCAGTACCACCGTACAGCAGAGTTAACAAACTAATCCGTCTGAGGATTTTGGCCAAAGATGGCGCTTATTATGGGTTTTGGCAAAAAATGGCACTTATTAGAAAGGGTTTGGCCTTTTTTAAGGCACTTATTATTAAGAGAATATCATAGCGTCTAGGTCAGCATGTATCTGGATGCAGCAGAAGAACAACTATGATATCATCCGAATGAAATACCAATATAAAGACCCGAAATCTCAGACTTTGGCAATCTGTCAACGCAAGATTCAAGACCATTAAGCCATATGCCGCAACGTGTTACCCACTGAGATGCGTAATGTCTGAGAAAAGCCAGAATTCTTGTGTAGACATTATGTTTTGCTCCCTAACAGCAGTTTACTCGTCGGTGTTGCTGAATCTACCGACACATCGTTGCTTGGTACCCCGATTTCTTTTTGTTTTCTGCTTTGCAAGAAATGACAAAGTGTTAGCGATTCTCTATCATTTCTTCTAACAGGAGTCAGACACAAGCATCTAATATTGGATTTTCTGGAATACCCCCCCCCCTAAAATCTTTATTTTTGAAAGTCCGTTGCCTGAAAATAAAATTTTAAAAGTCAGAAAATCTTTTTGGTGGGCGACGCTTCACGATACTTGTTTTTCTTTCAACAAAAGTTTTTTTAATATTGACAAAAGATAGAGTATTTACAAATGATTTTGGATCACAAGATTCATTTCCACTCAAGGAAATCAACCATTTCCAACCAGGTTACCAGCTGGTTGAATCGGGTTTTATCATTTGTCGTGGCATTTTTCATGTTGAGCACGTATGTGTTGTTTTGTCATGTAACAGTGAGCATGATCATTTCTGCATGAACGACATATTCAGGCTTGAGAAACAAACATTCCGTGTCGTTGAAAAGCACCGCTATTCCTTTATCACTGACTTGTGATACGCTCATGAGATTGTAGCACAATTCTGGAACATAGTTGACATTTTCCAAAGTAAGTGCTTCAAATACAACATCTCCTATTCCAACGATCTTCCCTCCCTTTTCATCTCCAGTGAATGACACGTAATCACCATCAATAAAACAAAAATTCTTCAGAAGTTCCTTTAAGCCTGTCATGTGTCTTGACCATCCGCTGTCGACATGCCAGATATATTTCATGAGCGTTCGAAGCCATTTCTGGAGTTTATTCTGAAATACAAGTATATACACAAATCAGTTTGATTTGGGATCCCAGATTTGCTTCACTTTGGATCTATCATGGTTTTAACCCACGATGTCCTCTTTTTGCTTCCAAAAATAAGTTGTTGAATTAACCAGATTTTTAACAGATTTCTTAAGAAAATCAAGCTGATTTGTGAAATCTTTAACAAAATCATATTCTAGTTTAGAAAAATTCTTGGTTTTACAATGTTTCGCTGTATGTCCTAAATGAACACAGCGAAAACATCGTTTACGTCTGGGCTTTTTGGAAGATGATGTAAGTGATGAGTGTCTTGAGCTTTTTGAAGAATCTTTTGATGCGGTGTATCTTGAACTCTCGGCTTTCTTCATTTTCTTGTCAACTTTGCTTTCATCTTCTGAGCATTCTTTATCACTGTCGGAATCAGACGAATTTTTAGACGTTTGGTATTCACTTGAGTTTTGCTCTTCACTTGCTTCGTAACTTGAATCATTGCAGCTTTGATCTTCGCTTGAACTTTCTGAATCTTGGTCTTCAATTGTTTCAACACTTGCGCCTTCGGAGCTTTCATCATTTGTTGTTTGATCTTCACTTGTGGTTTTCGAGGTTTCTTCACTTGAAAATTCAGGGCATTCACCATCTGTTGTTCGACCTTCGCTTGATGTTTCTGATTTTTGCTCATCCTTAGGACTTGAAGTCTCATTTTCCTCTTCTGAGGCAGCACCGCTTGAGTCTTCATTGTAGTGATCTTCAATGATTTTCTTTTCTGACTCTGTCATACCTGTTCTAAATGGAACAAATTCTGGAATTTCCTCTGTGAGGAATTTTCCAAAGCTATTCTTTTTCAATTCTGGCACAAATACAGGAGATTCACAAACAATTTTATCATTACAGAATGCAGAATTTAAATCATGACATTCAGACATAACATGTTCACGATCACGGGTCTCAAATGTAGGCACATGGCCCTTACAGTCATCCGAAGATTTAAATTTAGGCACACGGCCAATACAGTCATCCCGAATATTGTTTTTCTTAGAACAGTTCCAGGCGAACCAGTTAACAGTGGAATAACTGTCGCCTGAATAACCTATTCCTATTTTTGAACCACCGCAGTCTCCATCCTCATCACACACATCTTCTTTACACACAATTGGATCTGCATTACTTTTAGAAAAGTTAGCGGTTGTTTTATTTTCACAAGATTCGTTTTGTTTTACAGAGGCCTTTTTATCAATTAGATCGTTTTCGGGATGAGGAGTTGGCATAAGCACATAGTTTTTGCTATATGGTGGAAAGAAGAGTTTTCTTTCATTTCCTTGCCTGTCCTTATACCCGATCCCGTCTTTCACATACGTTGGTCGTTGGCAGTTTTTGATGTCAGTAAAGGCCTTTTGACTGACATTCCATTTGTCTATGACGATTTGCAACTTGTTCTTTTCGTTTAAAGCCTTTTCTAGTCTATCTGTGAGATCGTTAATGATAAAATCTTTTCTAAACACATATTCTTTTAGAGTTTGCATTTCAGCTAAAGTTGAATTCAACTTTCTCTGATATGCGGCCTCGTTCTGTTTAAGCTCTTTGTTAAATTTTAAAGCGTTGTCTTTTTGTCTCTCAAATTCTAGATTTAGAGACTTGTAATGTGCCACGACATCAACGCAAGCTGGCGTGCATAACTTTACTTTAAAGTTATGTGGAATGCTATTTACCAAATCCTTGTCTGCCTTTTCTTTTGAGGATTCGGTTTTCATGGCCACAGCTGAGGCTTTCGCTTTCTCTTCCTTCACAAAAGTTGTTTTTTTCTGAACCTGCTCTGTGGCCTTCACAGCTTCTTCAACCTTCTTGTCTTTCTCAGGCTCGGAGAAAGTGAGAATACTCTTCAGACCCTTGTCGGTAGCATCATTTCCTTTTGGGATTCCCGTAGCCTGTTTCTCGGTAGGTTTTGACGATGAAGATAAAGAATCGCTCGAGATTTTTGCCATGAGTGCTTTGTGACTTGTTCCTCTGCTTCAGCATTCTCTTTAGCTTGAGTGTCACCGAGCACAACTGTCTTTTCATTGGACCGTGGAGCCTTTGATACGCTTGCGGAAGCGTTGAAGTAAGTTGTGTCTGAAGCTTGTTGACTGACACCTTCAGATGCAAGAAGTGCTACGTTCTTCAATCCTACAGAAGTCTGAGCAGGCTTTGGGGTGTAACCAGTCGTATTCATTTCTCGTTTGTTAACATCCATTTCAAAATCCTTCAAAGTGTTGATCAAATCGGTTAGAGTGACAGGATTTGGATTGTTGAGGAAATCCCTTTTGATCATCATGCACTTTAGGCTCCATTCCTTTGTAAGTGAGTCCAAAAGCTTCTTTATGGCAGCACGGTTAGTGATACGATTTCCTGCCTTCTTCATCTTGGTCATCATATTTAGAAAGCGACTGATATGATCGGAAAGGCTTTCTCCACGAATTCCACAAAACAGGTCGTATTGCTTCTGAACCATGATTCTTTTGCTTTCAATCAGCTCTTCGTTTCCCTCGTAATATTCGATCAAAGCGAGCCAGAGTTCATTTGCTGTTCTGTATTTTTCAAACATGTTACAGTCATCAGTTGACAGAGCCATGGTTAAGGCGGCATGTGCATGACAGTCCCGTTGGATTAGGGCTTTGTCTTCATCAGTGAAGGTACTTGCATCATTTTTGGCAACTACCGCATCTCCTCGAACAACCGTTGGAATGTGGGGTCCAGCGTTGACAGAGAGCCACAGATTGTAGTCTGTGTATTCGAAGAACAACTGGATACGAGTCGTCCAAGTACTGAAATCTTCTGCTCCTTTCAACTTTGGTGGTTTAGTGGTGGTTCCGGTCTCATGTTCTGCTTGAGCAATTGGACTTAGTTGATTCAACGACATCTTGCCTTGTTTTTGACTTAAGAAAGCTGATCAGACAATAATTTCGCTGGAAGATGATTCTGAGAATAATTTCGCAGAACTATTTCGCCGATAACTTCACCAATGCAATAACTTCGCCGGATAGAGGATGGACCCTGCACGAGTGAAGATAGCTAATTTCGCTGAGACAATTAACAAACACGTTAGTTTGGCTAAATTCGCCGATTACCGTGATAAAAACGCTGTGGTTCTTTATCACTGTCCTCGAAGTCGCCTTCGATAAATTCGCTACAGGGTCAATGACGCTATTTCGCTGGTAATTAACAATTTTGCTTGTGTTTGATCGGCGAAACTGTTAATTTTGCGATATTCAAGTTAAATTTGCTGAATTCAAACTAAATTTGCTGGCTTCAAAATAATTTCGCTGGCTTCAAAAATAATTTCGCTGGCTTCAAAAATAATTTCGCTGGCTTCAAAATAATTTCGCTGGCTTCAAAATAATTTCGCTGGCTTCAAAAATATTTCGCTGACTTCAAAAATAAGTTCGCTGACTTCAAGCTAACTTCGCTGAGCAGAGGGTTTAACACGAACTTAAACTCTCTAATCACCCAAATACAGCTCAAAAACCATGTTTTGATACATCAAAATGTCCAAAATGACTCCCTAATCATATATTAACAACAACCTATCAATTAAACACACCAAATCAATCCATTTGAGGTCCAAAAATTTGAAAACTTTGAAACTTTTGAAAAACCTTCAAAACTATGAAAAATCTCAACAAAAACACAACAACCAAGAGCACTAAGGCTCTGATACCAAATTGTAGATCCCAAAACGTATCAGGATCACAGTGGTTGGTTGTTTTAACCCATAACACCTATTGATTAGGTGTTTGAGAAATGAAAAGTTAAGAAAGATCAAAGATGAAGGTGAAGCTAATGGATTAATGAATACAACAAGTGTTGTATTGAATCCAAACAATAAGATATAACAATAGACAACCTTGGATATCAGATTTGAGCACAAGATCAACACAAGAATGTAACAACACCAATATTCATTGAAGAGCCAAAAGCTTGAGATTGTTACAAGGCATGGGCTATATATAGTGTCTAACTTGCCAGCAAATTTATAAATTTGCTGGAATCTTAACTACACCAAGTCAGATTTGCCACTATCAAAATATTACAATATTAGCCCCTAGACTTTACAAAGTCTAATAAACTTAACCAAAACAATCCATAACCATCTAAAACAAGTACCAACGGTCTCAAATGACCTAACATGAACCATACTCAATGGTACCCCGTCCCTAAAGCTAAACCCTTACCCTAAAAATATAACTCAATAAAAGAGTTAATACAAACCACCTTTACACCTTACATTCTACGACCCCACTTGTGCTAGATTCTTTCTTGTATCATCCACATGGACCGACCAAAATGTCATGAATAAATACCATCTGTTTTAAGGTTTATTTTCTTTAATTATTTCATGTAATATATACTCACAAATTTAGACCAAATGTTTTAAAAGAATATTAACAAAGATGTACAAATTCAAACACTATAGATGAAAAACATAAAACATACCTGTAAATCGTGGAAAGGAAGCGTTGATCAGAAACAGTCTCATGAGATTGCAAAGACGATGTTGATTGTGGAGAACAGTAGTTCTAGTTAGGGTTTTGAGAGCAAAACGGAGTTTCAACTCTGGAAAAATATTTGTTGTTCAATATATTCTTGCTTTTGGTGTTGATTCACGGCAGATGATTAGAATATATGATGGATTCCGTTGAAACTATATAGTCGAAACGACAGAGTTGAATCCGGATAACAATATACAGGATTGTAGATAATTGCATAACACATAGGGGTTTTAATTTGAAACCAAGGATGGGAAGGATTTCAAGAATCATAGGAATTGGATGGATCTTCAAGATCTGAAAGCATGTTGAAGATGATAAAGATACAAGATGAGAGTTTTTGTGTTTGAGAGAATTAGGGTTTTTGAATGACACGGATGAGAAGCCATGTTTGAGAAGCCGCGCTTATTGAGAAAATAAAATGCCGCTCAAAATCAACAGGGGAGGAATATCACATTGCCACGTGGCAGTGATTGGCTTAAGTTAGTGCCATGTGGCATAAGTTTGTTTTGTTTTATTATAAGGTATAGATTGTAAACCACATGTGCAATGAATAAGTGTACATCTAGCATTAAAACATGTACTTTATTTATATATGTTAAATGAGAGGGGTAAAAGTGAGTACACTAATTTCCTGAAATTAATGTTAAAAGAGAAGATGGTTAATTATGCATCATGTGGTGGCGTTGATAGCGAAAGACAAAATGGTACATGCACTAATAGGCCTTTGTCCCGATTATTGAGTATTATGTGTCTTGTGTCCAAGTCTTGATGCAAAAGTACTATCGAGTCAGGGGTCTCACTAGAAGCAGTCTCTCTATTCATACGGGGTAGAGGTAAGGTTGTATACATCTTACCCTCTTCAGACCCTATCTTAGCTTAGCTTTGCTATTGATGATGATGACGACGACGACTTTATATATGTGTAGATATAAACTAGAGATGATGTGGCGGGAACACAATACACTCGTATAGACATTGGTAAAACGTGTAATTAGGGTTTAAGAAACTTAATTGGGAGATATAGTGTGATTTCAATGTTAATGATGTAATAGTATAGATTGTGTATTTTGTTTTGTTGCCTTTTGTTTCTATTTTGTCCTTTGTTGGCTTTTTTTTTTTTTTTTTTACAGTTACAACATTTGTTGGCCCTTTTTTTAATGTATATCGTAGAATACTTTGTCGTTCAAAAAAAATCACGTAACATATAAAGTTTTTTATAATTACAAAACTATAGCAATACAATACTTAAATTAAAGAAAATAAAATGCTTATTTTTATGGTGTAATTTTCTTTTAAATATTAATGTAAGAAAAAGTTGTGGTCGTTTAAAGAAAAAGTTGTGTGCGGGATGGGCGACAGTTCAGGGCCCAAACCCAACGGGGGCCCAATTTTTTTTTGTTTTTTATTAGTTTTACACTGTAAAGTTAAAATATATACATAATGAAGCGGAAAGATACCATACTGGAACATTTGGTTTGGTGGTTTGAAAGTCACTTTAACAATAAGAAGACATGGGTTCTAATCTTGTCGTATATATTCTTTTTAAAATTTATATCTAAGGGGCCTGTCGTATATATTCTTTTTAAAAATTTATATCTAAGGGGCCCGTATTTTCTATTCATACAGAGTCTAAATATTTTCTAACATTTTCGAAGACGGCCTTGCTTGAATGTGACTTGCATTTGCTAGGAAGATGTAGCATTAAAGAATTGTAGTATTATGTGTTTTAAAAACTTGCAATTACTTAAGGTTCTAAAGAAATGTATTACGTATAGTAAGGATGCTATAGATATACTCTAGCTTGAATTAGAAACAAGTCAGTTAGGCCATGTGTAGTCATAAAGCCCTTTTGGGGGCATTATGCGACATGTGGCATGACACGTCAGCAAGGGGCTTTATGGGGCGTCATGCAATTTGAGGCCGTAGTCATAAAGCCCCTTTGTCATCATTACTAAATTAATTTAATTTACATTTTTTTAAATAATTTATAAGTTTTATAAAATTAAAAAAACATTCCATTAAATAAAAAACAATACATTAAAATTAAAAAAAAAGTTAAACAAAAAAAAATTACACCTAAAAAATAAATTTATTCTTCGGTTTCATTTTCGTTCTCTCCTTCTTCCTCTTCGTTTTCTCCAGCATCCAAACCTACGTCTTCAAAGTTCCCGTCTTCGAATTCCTCAACCTCTTCTTCCTCGGAATCTTCGTCGTGATCATTGTTGAATCGAATTGGGCGAATCGCCCAAGCATGCTCAACCAAATCCGCCTTCAACGTGTTATGTATTTCTCTAGATCGCAATAGTTGAGCATTTGCGAGTCTCTCTTCCATTGTCGCTTGGGTTCCTTCGACTAAATCTTCGGGAATATAGTTTTGGCATATCGCTCTTCCATCATCGATCATATTATGCAAAATGATGCAAGCATACATGGTCATTCGTATTCTATCCTTATGCCACATGCGACAAGGATTTCTAATAAAATGTCATCGTTGCTGTAGAACCCCAAAACACCTCTCGATATCCTTTCTCGAAGACTCTTGTAATTTTTTTAAATACTTTCTTTTTTCATCGAAAGTTTCAGAAAACGTTTTAACAATAATCGAATACTCAGGGTAGATACCATCGGCCAAGTAGTAGCCATGCTCGTAATCGTCCCGTTTGCATGAAAACCGGCCTTTGGTATAGTTCCAGAAATGTAGCCCTCTATTAATGGTGAAGCCTCTAACGTATTAATATCGTTAAAACACCCGGCTACACCAAAGAAGGCCGACCAAACCCAAAGGTCGTATGACGCAACACCTTGTAATACCAAAGTTGGCCCTTTTTGATCACCCCGTGTATGTTGACCTCGCCATGCGGTTGGACAATTATACCAACGCCATTGACGACAATCCAAGCTACCAATCATGCCGGGTATTCCATGCTTTTCTAGATGCACCTCATATATTTTTTGAAGGTCGTTCCAAGTGGGGTTTCTCAAATAACGTTTTCCATATAACTGGCATATACCTAAAATATAATTTAATATACAAAAGTTTTACTAGTAAGCTACTAAAAAATAAATATATAAAAGTAAATAAATAAAAGACAATAAAAATTACCATAGCAAAAATGTTCCAAGCAATCTCGGGTTGTTTTCTCCGCCATCTTCAAATACTCGTCGTTGATGTCATACGTGTTTCCGTATGATAATACGCGTAAGGCGGATGTGACCTTTTGAATTGAGGTGAAGCCTAGATATCCTCGCGTGTCCATTCTTTGCTTAAAGAAATCATACTTATTTTCCAAATCATTATTAATGCGCAAAAATAACCTTTGGCTCATCCGAAAACGTCTAAAAACATTCGGTCTGTGAACCGGTGTCGCATCAAAATAGTCTTTCATCAAACGCTCGTTCGCGGCTTCACGATCTCGCAAGATATAGGTGCGTCGCAAGATGGGTCGTGGAGGGGGAGTAGGCCGAATGTGCTCAAATGCTTGTATCACAAAAGTACATGCACTCGTAACCGCTTCTTCCTCGGCCGCTTCTTCGTCGGGCGAAAAAAATTTTCGGTGAATTTCGGTGAAAGAGTCTTCCGACGGGGAACCCATTTTTTTTTAATAAGGTGAGACTAGCTTTTTTAAAAATATATAGAGAATGAGAGTGGGAATGTATTGAGTTGTAAAAAAAATGGAAGAGTAGGAGGGTATTTATAGTGTGAAAATTTAAAAAAATTGATTTTTTTTTTTAAATATGACCGTTGTTAAATGGTCAAAAATATCAAATACTCAACACATGGCGCCGCGAAATTCATCACGCCGTTCTTTTTTTTTGGGCATAGCGCCCATCGTTTTGGTGTGCAAGGCGCCATCTAGGCGCCCCACTACGTAAGGACTTAGGGTGGACGGGGTGGACAACTCACCAGCTGGAAGGGTACACAGCCGCAAGTGTTGTGGGTTTAATTTCCGGGTTTCAAAATCGGGTTGGGAAACTCGCTTTAGGGGAGAAAAGGATGAAGAATTCCAGGTTGTTTGGATTGATTTGAGGTGGCGTGTTTTTATTGGCCATCGATGTGGTGTCTTCGGTTCAAGGGGGGTAACCACCGCTTCCACACTTGGCTACTTACATTGCTTTTTAGCCTAGTACTATTTTGAAGGGTGAGGGGAGTCGATGGCGATGCAGGACCGGATCTGTAGATGTGTCGCCTCGGTGCTGCAAGTGAACACTGCACCAATTCAATCTCGCCCCGGATGAATGTGTCGAAGATGATGATGATGCTACGTGAAACCATGGACGGTATACAACCAAACCATCTCGATACACAACTCAAACAGTTAAGAATTTCAAGGAATCAGAAGGATAGATATTTTTACGACTTACATCTTCTAATTTTACATGATTAAGTTGTCACAATCTTCGCTTAACTTACAAACAACTAAGATATAAATCTACTAGCCGGAACTTCAAAAACTTTATTCTCAACACATACCTTTCGACTTGTACATTTTACTAATGTTTGTCCATTGGAACATTAAGATCTTTAAACAACGGGCTGTCGACCCCCACACCCATTGCATTCAGGCCGTTGTCTACATATATAAGAGCACCCGTAATGGCAGAAGCCAATGGTGATGCCAAGAATGCTGCTGTGTTCCCCACCTCATCTGTTCATTTATTTCTCAAACTTCAGCAAATTATATTTTGTATACATTGGTTAGTGATCGAAACAGTTTTTTACTTGGTCGAGTAAAATAGGTTGGGTCCGTTAATGGGTATTATTATTATGGATTAAAATACACTTTTGACCCGTTTTCTTTTATGCAATATTTTCTTTATAGCTATTTACCTATTACCTATTTGAAAGTTGTAATTAACACATAACCTAAATCGACCCTGGAATGTTTCGGTTAGAAGTGTAAAAATTAAAATTATATAGGATTGTCCCCCCAATTATTTTGCCTAAATATTTATACAATATATAAATTGGGCCCCATGACTTTCCGCCCCCTCGGAACTTTTGGTCAAGCTCTGCCACTGGGTCCAAGTAGGGTTGCAAACGAACCGAACATTCAGGGAACAGTTCTTGAACCGTTCGGCGCGAAGTTCGTTCATGTTCGTTCGTTTAGTTAAATGTTCGGTAACGTGTTCATTTGTGTTTGATTGTTCGTTAATGTTTTTGGTTTTATATTTTATTTAAATACTTAAAAATCCGAAAAATAAAATATTTAATAAGTATCAGGAGGAAAGTACATGGACTGACCCTGTGGGTTACCAAAACTTTGGATTTGGTTCCTAGCTTTCCAAAAGTACACAGACGGTCCATGTGGTTTGCACTTTGTAATACATTTAGTCCCAAACTTTTTTCCCAAAAGTACATCGATGGTCCTTGTGGTTTGCACTTTGTAACGCATTTAGTCCCTAACTTGGACATGCTAAAACCATTAGATTTGTTAGCCGGGGACTAAATGCGTTACAGAGTGCAAACCACAAGGACCATCCGTGTACTATTAGAAAGCTAGGGAACAAATTCAATATTTTGATAAACCAAAGGGACCATCCGTGTACTTTACTCTAAGTATCAATGTATTATATATTCTTTCGTGAACGCTTGTTTGTATTTGTTTGTTTCCATTTGTGTTCATGAACATTACTTTGTGTTCATCTGTGTTCATGACTGTTCGTCTGCGTTCGTTACCTATATTAACAAACGAACACGAACGAGTTCATTTCCTTAACGAACAAACACGAACATAAAATCTCATTCGTAAGTGTTTATGAATGGTTCATAAACACATATATTTCCTCAACAAACGAATGTGTCCGGTTCGTTTGCAGCCCTAGGTCAAAGATTGCCACCTTTTTTCATATATATTACCTGCAGATAGTGTTTTCTGTAGAGGTGCATTTGCGAAAGAGTAGTCAATCATCGTATCGATAAATCCAATTGCTTTAGCAGCACGGCTTCCAAGTGGACCTGAATTTTTTAATTATGGGTATAATTCAATGTGATACAGGTGCAGGAATATAGTGTGCACTTGCAAGAATATGTTTATAGTAAAAAAAAATGAAAGAAAGAAGTGATAAAATCACCTGCGGATATTGTGTTGACCCTAATTTTATGTTTTCTTCCTGCTTCGAAAGCAAGCACCTAAACGAAAAAAAAAGATGGATGTTATACATTAAATTATATTATAATTAAGAGTAAAATGCCATTTTCGTCACTGAGGTTTGGCCAGTTTTACGACTTTCGTCCAAGGCTTTGTTTTTTCGCATCTAGATCCAAAAGGTTTGAAATCTTGTCATTTTCATCCGACTCGTTAACTCCATCCATTTTTCTCTGTTATGTCAAGGGTATTAGCGTCTTTTTAGACATTTTTTATCAAACTAAAAATACTATAAGAAATAAAGTAAATAGAGTTGGATCTTTATTTCTTATAATATTTTTAGTTTAATAAATTAATGTGTAAAAAGACAGTAATACCCCTAAACAGAGAAAAAAGGATGGAGTTAACGAGTAGGATGAAAACGGCAAGATTTCAAACTTTTTGGATCCAAATGCGGAAAAACAAACCTTTGGACGAAAGTCGCAAAACTGGCCAAACCTCAGGAACGAAAATGACATTTTACTCTATAATTAATAATGAGTCGATAATGAAAAAGAAATGAAGGTGACAAAAGAGCTCACTCTTGTGTCACTCTCGAGTGCGGCTTTTGCTGAACTCATACCCCCACCGTATCTGTGTTATATACAATACATGTACAAAACGGATCAAACAGGTTCAGTTGGTCACGTGTCATTTTTGTACAGGTCGAAACATCGGGTCAGATAGGTTCGGTTGATCCACAAATGCTTTTTTGTACAGTTTTCAATATAATAATATATTACAAACTAATTAAAGTATCTGACCCGTTTCAGAAAAACAAAAGTCAAATTGGCACATTCATAAGTAAATGGGGCAAAATTGCCACCCCTAGATGTGTGTAAGCATAAAACATAATTAGAAAAGAGTAAAGTACACGGATGGTCTGAGTGCTTGACCAAAATTTTGGATTTGGTCCGTAGTTGTGGTTTGCACTTTGTAACGCATTTAGTCCCCAACTTTTGCCAAATGTACATGGGTGGTCTTGTGTTTTGCACTTTGTAACGCATTTAGTCCCTAACTTGGACCTGCTGAAACCTTTAGATTTGTTAGTTAGGGACTAAATGTGTTACAGAGTGCATACCATAAGGACCATCTGTGTACTTCTGAAAAGCTAGGGACCAAATCCAAAGTCTTGGTTAACTACAGGGACCATCCGTGTACTTAACTCATTAGAAAATGATTGAAAAAGGGAACATACCCGGGAATTATCCTCTCAGAAGCAATATACGTAAGCGATATTGACGAACCACCTATGGAAGCCCCAATCATCAGTAACATGTAAAAAAACACGTGATACGTAATAACATATACTAGAACAAAGTTACAAAATATCATGATATGTAGTAACAAGTTAAATACCGGGGTTCATAATTGGAAGAAAATGTTTGAGCAAAGAAACATAGGAATAACTAGACGCAGATACCGCGGCTAGATAACCTTTCCGGGATGTTTCCAACAGCGGCTTTGTGACCTAATCATGTATTATGCATTTGCTAAGTAACAAAATAAAGTGTATACGTCAATGTGATATATCTAGATTCATGAACGGGTCAACCGGTCAACCTCTGGCCCATTGGCAAGTGAGTGCACCAAAATATCGATACTACCGAAATCTTGCTTTACTGATTCTGCAACTTCCTGCACTGTCCAGTTACTTGCTCCAGCATAACGTTTATTGGTTTTAATCTGCATAAATTCACATCAATACAAGTCAATGATAAGGCTTTCTAGTGTCTGAACACTTCATTACGACAATTATAAAAATATATATATATATATATGTATATACTACTAACATCTTCGGGTACATCCTCGGGGTTATCAAAGACAGCATCCAGTGGATAAACTTTAGTAATCTCCATCAAAGAACCATCTGGCAACCTGAAAGATGACGTTCTTCGTTATAAATATCCATTTGTAATTGTAACCAAGTTGAAAGCAAGTTAATATCTTACACCCGTGATTCATCAAATTTGCCCCTGCGTAGACTCATTTCAAATATGTTTAAGGCCTACATCAAAATAGGAAAATTAGAGATTATTTGAGGATAAGACGACAGGTATTTTAAGATTCAGCTAGAGTGCTACCATAAGAGGAGATGGCAAGATGGGCGGGTCAGACGGGTCGGTAAGAGGGTCCTATGGGTCATTTTTAGTATAGTTCGGAATTGTTGGCGGGTTGGGCTATAGCCCATAGACACTTTTTTTTGTTTCAAATACACACACACATACACATATATATGTTAAGTTTACTACTTTACTTACAGGCACCCATGTTCCAACAAGAATTTCAGCACCTGCAGCCGCTAACGATTTTGCAATAGCCCAACCATATCCATTGTCATCAGCAACACCAGCAATAAACGCCCTTTTACCTTCACATTGGAATTAACATAAAACACAACCATTAGGGCACCATTCACTCAGAAACTACGGTAATACAAGGATCCAACCTTTTAAATCAATGGACAGCTGGGAAACCGACTTGCTTCCAGAAGCTTCTGACATCGACCTCGTAACGAACTTTTGAAACCTAGGACGACTTGTTGTGCACTTATGCTTAATATTTAGCACCGATGACAGATGAGAAGAGCTGGTAAGCTTAGATGACAAAATTCTATCGGATTCATGTACAAAAGTTGCCATCGTAGCCCCGAGAGTTCTTTGTGTAAGAAAAACGGACGGCCTTGCTGCAGTTATTTGCAGGGCCGACACACCAACTGCCATCATTTTCGGTATATGCAATCTAGCAAGGACAACAGAAATGAAGTTGAAATTTTGCACGAGATAGAAAGAATATTCAAAACTAGACACAAATTTTATCCACTATTAGTATTCTCGCATTATACTCGTTGATTGAGCAGATAACAAGAAGCTGGTATATAAAGTGCATACTGTTTTTCAAACGGTCTTAACTCTTAGAAGTTAACATTTGGTACAAATATTATTGCGAAAGTGTCAGGGATAATGTAACCTAATGCAAGCATAACCTACATTTCCAAATTCAAATGTTATATATAGGGCTGCAAACGAACCAAACGTTCGACGAACACTTCGTGAACCGTTCGGCGGGAAATTCGTTTGCGTTCGTTTATTAAACAAACAAACACGAACAAGGAATTTCGTTTGTTTAGTTAAATGAACAAACATGAACAGAGGCCGCGTTCGTTCATTTATGTTTGTGAACGTTCGGTAACGTGTTTGATAGTTCACTGCTGTTTTTAGTTTTTATATTTTATTTAAATACTTCAAAATTCCGACAAATAAAATATTAACAAGTGTCAGTGTATTATATATTCTGTTCATGAACGCTCGTGTTCATGAACGTTAGTTTGTGCTCATTGGTGTTCATCAACGTTCGTATTCGTTCGTTGCCTAAAATTAACAAACAAACACAAACCGAACACGAACAAGTTCATTTCCTTAACAAACGAACACGAACATAAAATCTCGTTCAGTAAGTGTTCATGAACACATATATTATTGCGAAAATGTTAGGGATAATGTAACCTAACGCAAGCTTAACCTACATTTCCAGATTCAAATGTTATATAAGACTATTACTAATATTTTAACCTAAAGCAAGCTTTTCACACATAAATTAGGCCTAATCAAGTGGATAAATGATTTTGTTGGGCCCGAGCATAGTCACATAATTCGCTGCTGGTCATGGCATGATTTTCGTTTTGGTTCGTCCGATCCAATTCGCGGTACGAACAGGCAACAATTCAGATGTAATAGAGAAGAAATGGTGGCTAATCGAAGCTTACCTGCTTGCTTGCTTTGCTTGCTGGCTGATTGAACCTTCCCTTCCTTCCCTCCCTCCCTGCTGAATCGTAAAATGAATGAAAGAAAATCTCTCAGTCGGCTGGCTGTTTGTTTTTTAGGTTTGGAAGATGGAGGAGATAGACAAGAGGAGGACGACGGCGGCCGCTTTAGTTTAGTTTAGTTTAGGGTTGTTTTAATTTTTATTTTAACCGGTGGCGGGCATTCGGTTGCTAGAAGCTTGATTTGGGACGGTATTCCAATCGAAAGAGAAAACCAGAAAAATCGTGATAAACCAATAATTATCAAAAACAGTAAAACAATTATGATTTTATATATCTAAAAGTTAATTTTTACGATGTTCCTTTTTTTTTTTTTAATTTTACCCATACTCCTATGTAACTAAATCTTGGTTTATATAATTTGCAAAATATATGTAATAACACTTAACTATAATAATAACATGATTTTGTAAGGATGAAAGGGTAAAAGGCAAAACAAAAAAGAACATAGGCTACATTTGTAAATATCAACAAACACTCAACCCAAATTCCCTATACAACGCATATGATGATATTCTCGTAAATAATCTGAAAAAGGGAAAATAGTCAAAGAAAGTTGACCGAGCACTATTCATCCGAATGTGATGAATTAATATATATATATATATATATGAATTTTATTTCTATTTTTATTTTAAATATGTATATCAGAGTAAATTACAAAAATCGTCCTTTAGGCCTACCTCAGTTAATTTTTGTGATTAAATCTGACCAAATAGACCTCACATGAGGGTATTTTTATGGTTAAATCTGAACAAATGGACCCCACATGTAGGGCTGTCCAAAAAACTCGCGCCTCGGAGCTCGCTCGGATTTAGCTCGGAAAAAGCTCGCTCGATATGGCTTGGTGAGAAAGTGAGCCTAACTCGGCTCGGCTCGTGATAAGCCAAATTGGCTCGGTTTAGTTCACTTGGTAGCTCGGCTCGGCTTAGCTCGAACTATTTTACTTATAATATATTTTATTTTTATATACACTGTTATTGGCCAATAATAATCCCAACTCATTTAATCACCAATGATAATCCGAACTATTCACTTTTGTTTGTAAAATACTCTCAGTTAAAAAACACTAACTAGGTTAAAAAATTGCTGATGTGGCCCTTTTAGCTGATGTGTCATATGACGTGGTAGTTGATGTGGCATTTTTTTGATGACGTGGCAGCTAATGTGCAGTATACGTGACATTTTTCGATGATGTGACAACTGACGTGGCAGGTGACGTGGCAAGCCACATCAGCAATTTTTTAACCTAGTTAGTGTTTTTTTAACTGGGATTATTTTACAAACAAAAGTGAATAGTTCGGATTATTATTGGTGATTAAATGAGTTGGAATTATTATTGGCCAATAACAGTGAGTTGGAATTATTTAAATCCAATTTGCCTATAATATATTACAAAAAATGATTGTTATTTACATGTATTTAGGCTTGTAGTTTGATATCTATGACATATTTAAAGGTTGATTGTCGTGTTCATGAACAAATATTGTATTTACTTTAAATATAAAACTTATTTTGCGTTGTTGAACGTGATTTTAGCTTATAATGTATTAGGTTGAACTTATTTTGAATACGTTCTTTTGAAGTATTGAATAATATTTTAGAATACTGAATTTTGAGAGCTATGTAATAATTTTTATTTTTAAAATCGAGCCAAACCAAGCCGAGCCAGCTCGGTTTAAAACCAAGCCGAGCCCGAGCTTAGATTTTCAGCTCGGTTTTAAATCCGAGTCGAGCCAACCCGGTCTATAATCGAGCCGAGCCCGAGCTAGGAACAGTCCTACCCACATGAAAGTAAAATGACTAAAATACCTCATGTGGGGTCCATTTTGTAAGATTTAAGCACAAAAAATTAACTTAGTTAGGGCTAAAGGATATAACTTGCAAGGGTTTGCAAACATCGAGTACGTTTTCGGTAATTATTGAAGATAAAGGACACAATTTGCAATTAGTGGCATACATAAATGATGATTTTGTAATTTACTCTATACATTATTATTAGCCAATGAATGGTAAAAGAAATTTAATCTATTTTTACCTAACATAGTTAAATTATTTTGAGTTTTTTTTATTTACTCTATCTTTGTTGTTAACATGATTTTTATTTTGAGTGAATTTCAAGGATTGTTCTTTATCTTTATACCCATATTCATGCGTTGTCATTTATGTTTAAAATTGACGATTTTTGTCCTTTATGTTTTCATATCATAGGTGAGTTCACTGCTCTTTCACAAGCATGCGTCTAGTGGGGACAAACAAACAAACTTACATCCCTGTAGGGGATACTTGACACACTTTTATCCCTAGAGGGAATACGTTATAACTGTTGATGTTGGATAATACACTCAAAACTATCACCTTAAGTCCCATCTTACTACCGAACTAGTTTCTTGGAGGGCAACAGGGTTATTAGTTGATAACGCTATTAGGTTTGGCACCCTTACGACGTATCTGGACAGGACGGGCGTGAACTAATGACCTTAACCACTCGACCAATGTTGATAGGCATTGGGGAAGGGCAAACAACAGTCGTTTTGCGGTATCGAGTTATTATCAACATGCTTTGAAACTAAACACTTGGCAACTAAACGTTTTACAAAACCGTGAACTCGCTAGCTTTATGTTAATACACTTTTTCTGCATGCTTGTAGGTCGATAGTTATTTGATGTGGGACTTGCAGTCTGGGGAGCTGGAGTGGTCATGGGTCGTGACTAGTGTAAAGACAAGGAGTATTGATTGTTTTTACATACTTTGGATTTGAGTTACTAAAACAACGAATTATGCTTCCGCTGAACTTAAACATGTTTTGAACAAATGTTTTGAATTTTCTAATTACATTGAATGTGAATTTTTATTTATTGTATTATGTTAGTTCAATGTGATTAGTGGCTGGATCCTGGTACGTCACACGCCTTGCGGTGAAGAAGATTGTTGAGTTGGAAGAATCACATGCTAATACCTAGAGGGACTTCACGAGATCATTGAAAGATAGCTAAAGGGCCTTAATATATATATATATATATATATACACACAAACACACACATATAAACTGGTGGGTGGTGTACGGACAATGGTGGTGGCGGTTAGGGATGGGCTTTTTTTCCCAAATACTCGTACTCGTACTCGTACCCGTACCGTACATGTACCCGTACCAATTTTAGGTATTTGGTACATATATCAGTACTCAGTTTTATATAGACCTTTAAAAGTTTTTTATATTATGTTTTATCTCGTGTTATGGTATTTATAGTACTTGTGTTGATTTTACCTATACGGTACCCGTATTATATTGGTACTCGTACCAATTCTACATATTTGGCACCCATACTATATTGGTACTCATGTCAATTTTACCTATTTAGTACCTCGTACAAGTGCTTAAAAATTATATAAAAACAAAATGGTACCAAAGCGGGTACTGTATCGAAAATACTCGTACCCGTACGGTACTTATGTATTTGGTACGGTATTTGGTACCCAGTTTTGTTCAAATTCGATATCAGTATTTTCAGTACCTGTACCGGTATGGGTACGATACCAATCCCATCCCTAGTGGCGGTGGTGGTGGGAGGTGGACGTGGATGATGGGTGGTGGTGTTGGACGGGGGTGGTGGACGGTGGTGATGGTGATGTTGATGGACGGTGGTGGTGTTTAATTCTCTACAAACCTTAGAAGGTCTTAAAAGTGGTTGGTCTAAGTATGCACCAACAAGAGCTCGCGAAAATGTTTTCTAATGAAACATAATTGAAAAAACAAACAGTCTGCAGATCGCATTGTCTGTGTGGAATATACAGAAGAGCCTATGCAAATATTTTTTAGAAAAACAAACACCATCTTAAAATAAGATGTAGATAAAAAAACTAATGTTTATTTAAGAACACACTAAGATTGAAAAACCCGATTAATGTATAGGAAAACAAAGACTCAATCGAAAATATAACTCAAGACAAATGTTTGACTCTCTATTATAAACTTTATGATTAAGAAAGAAATTGTATCTTTAAGATTTAAAAGTTAGCATTTATGAGAGATACATAGTGTTTTGACATGTATAAGGTTAACACTACGCATGGGATAACAAGAATTCGTGCGTTAATCGTAATAAATATGTTTAGAATACTTATGTATTATTGAAAAAGTATGTTTATAAGTTACAGTAACTTTCGGGTCATTGAAACTACAAGAATCGGCAAGTAGATCAACTTACGCGATTTCAACACGTAGCGCGTGTGCACGACATTTAACTCCATATCAGCAAAATACTAATATTTTGAGCATAAAAATAATTATTTTAATTTATAAACTAATTTGTATTGAAATTTATGTGAGAAAATGGGAATTCTGACCCAAGAACAAGCTGGAACGGAGTTGTGTCCAGACAATGGTGGGCTGAAGAAGGATGAGCTTGACTGATGGGCTTCAAAGTTCAAACCCACTCCACCAAAACTTAGGTATATAAACCCTTATATACCTCAACATCCTTCATTATTCACAAACATTTTATCTCTCTGCCTCATTTCTCTCTAACCTCTATCTACATTCTCTCTCTATAACACAAGATCCGTCGACCAGAATCCAGCCACCACACGGCGGAGCCATGGCGGCAGCGGCAGCCGACCACGGCGGCACATGCCGGTGAACCTTTCGGCGACCGTTTTCTGGCCAAAGGTACACTTTGTCTGCTAATTTCGACGTTCCGAACACCATGGTGAGGTCCATTTTCTCTAATTCAGAGCGGTTTGTGCCGTAGAGAAACTTTGAAGATAATCAGGCCAATTTCTATCAAGTTTTTTTCAAGTTTTCTCTTCATGTATGTCAAGATCTTGCTTTGAAGGATGTTGGTATTGCTTATCCAAACTATGTCAAGATCTTGGTTTTAAGAACCTCCAACTTATTTATAGCTAACTTCAACATGTACATCATACCATATTATATGGTAAATCGTACCGAAGCGATCCGAAATGAGCCTACCCCCGATCGTACCGAATTTTAGAGACCTAGCGAATTGCGACCCCGTTTCACGTTCCCGTACCGGAGCGTACCACAAACCATGTGACTATGATTTTAACCTAAAGCAAGCTTTTCACACATAAATTAGGCCTAATAAAGTGGATAAATCCTACAAAGTTCATGTTCAAGTTCAACGTAATTTCAAAGTCTCCATACAAACAATTCAACAAAATCAGCAAATTCTGACACGTAAATTGCACGAAATCAAGCTCGTACACGAAGAATCCGATGATTATGAAGCAACAAACGATATAGTGACTAAATTGAACAGAATTTCGGATCAAATTGTTAACGTTTATACATGAGTACATTGTTAAGTGATAGAAAAACTTGAATTTAAAGAGTAACTGAATGAAATTGAGTGTTTGAGACTTGAGAGTGAGCTTACTTTGCAGATTGGCAGAGAGCTCAAAGGTGGATCTTTTGTGTGTATCGCTGTGTGCGGGTGAGGTAGAAGAAAGGGTTGTTTTTTGCAACTGGATTGGGCTTTCGAATTGGGCCACAGATTGGGCTTTCGAAGAACTAATAAACAGGTTACACGAAATGACATGTTAAGACACGAAAAAAACCAGCGTATCGTATGATTTGTTATGGTTAATACATGAACATTACATGTTAAGACACAAACACGACCTGTTATTAATTATATAAACTTTAAAGTTTACTTCTAGGTATATTTTATATAGAGTTAACTGCCATTTTCGTCCCTGTGGTTTGGTCACTTTGGCCATTTCAGTCCATTTTTCAAAAATGCGCCATTTTCCTCCCCAACGTTCTGGAAAGGTGCCATTTCAGTCCAAAAATCATAACCCAGTTAAGTCGGTTTGTAAATAAGGACTGATTGTGTAAATTTGTAACATAAAGGACCATTTATGTAAAATGTATAAATATTAATATAATTATAAAATATATAATACAAAAACACCACCACCACTAGCCCTGTCACCACCACCACTCCGCTGCCCCCACCGCCACCACCGCCACCACAGCCACCACCGCCACCACAACCACTGCCACCACCACCACCACCACCACCGCCACCGCCACCGCCACCACAGCCACCACCGCCACCACAGCCACTGCCACCACCGCCACCATCGCCACCACAGCCACTGCCACCACCATCAACGTCATCATCTTCATCATCTGTTATCATCATCATCGATCATCATCGACCTTCATCATCATCATCGCGATCTTCATCATCATCATCAGACCTTCATCACCACTGCCGCCGCCTGCAACTCACCGGAAAAACGGCACCCCCACCGTCGCCGGTTCTCTCTCCCGCCTCCTTCTCTCTCTCTCTCTCTCGTCGTTATCTCTCTCTCTCTCTCTCTCCGACTTTCTCCCTCTCTCGTCTGATCTGTGAGATGTGGAGGGGGTGTGGTTAGTTTGGTTCGTGGGGGTGTGGGGTGTCGGAAAGATGGCAGGATTTACTCCGGTCACCGGAGTAGAGAGGTAAAGGTGATGGTGGTGGTGATTGCAGAGCATAGAGAGAGAGAGAGAGTAGAGAGAGAGTGGTGGCAGTGGCTGTGGTGGCGGTGGTGGCTGTGGTGGCGGTGGTGGTGGTGGTGGCAACGGCTGTGGTGGCGGTGGTGGCGGCGGAGTGGTGGTGGTGGCAGGGCTAGTGGTGGTGGTGTTTTTATATTATATATTTTATAATTATATTAATATTTATACATTTTACTTAAATGGTCCTTTATGTTACAAATTTACACAATCAGTCATTATTTACAAACCGACTTAACTGGGTTATGATTTTTGGACTGAAATTGCACCTTTCCAGAACGTCGGGGAGGAAAATGGCGCATTTTTAAAAAATGGACTGAAATGGCCAAAGTGACCAAACCACAGGAACGAAAATGGCAGTTAACTCTTTTATATATAAAATTAGGAGATATTTTTTAATTTAAAAGTATACACATGTCATTAACGGGTCATAACAACCTGTTAAGACGCGAAATTCAACAGGTCTTAATGTGTCGTGTCGACCAAATTCTGCCCTCCTGCCCATTAGCCCACTAACATAATTTGTACTTGTAGCCCATTAGTCCATTAGTATTACCCAAATAACTTAAATAAAAAGGGGGTAACTTTGTAGAAATGTAATCAAGTTTGTCAAGTGTTCCGATTAAGTCACTAGAACTTTTTTTGTCTCTCTAAAATCATTAAAGTTTCGATTATTGTTCTAATACTATGTAATTATCAGGTTAACATGTTAGAATGCTGATGTGTCAGGTTTCACTAATTTTATTTTTGTATATTTAAATAAAAAAGAAAACACATAAATTATCAACCATCCGATCATATGTATGATCCACGCCCTTCGTTATTTCCACTCTTTCTTCCTAGTCAAATTTTCAAGCAACTGGCCTTCAATTTCATATGAAACCTTTTATAGCAATTAACATGAGAGATCAATGATTAACACTACATCTCTGAGATCATACAATAACCTAAAATGAAACACCTGTGCTTCAATTTCACATGGAGCCTTCAATTCACACGGAACTATTCGGCGGAGTTGACATTCCGATATGACTTACGACACCAATAAAAGAAAGAAAATTTGAACGCCAAGATGAAGATAATGATTTTCAGCTCGCACCATGATGTTGATGTGAATTTATTGTAGAATGTAGCTTCAGTATCTGTTACCTCTCATTATGTGCTCTGTAATCAACTATTCGATCTTAGATCTTAGATCTGAAGGTTTAAAGTTCAAAATTCTTGTAAATATTAGATTATTCTTTTAGATTCTGATTATAATTATGTAAGGATTAGAAAAAAAATAGGATAAAAAATGATAACCTGATGACCTGGTAATTACACAATATTAGAACACAAAATTAAATTTTACTTACTTTAGAGAGACAAAAAATGTTTGGATTACTTAATTGAAACACTAGACAAACTTTGTTACATTTCTATGGCGTTTTCCCTAATAAAAATACTAAACTTAAGCCCATATATCAGTCGCACCCCTTCAATTTCCCATCATCCCGCCCAACGATCGTTCTTTCTGCCCTCCTGCCCAGTGCCCAGCGACATCATCAACAACAACACAGGTCGAGCATGCCACCCGATCGAGTGACACGCTGCCAAATGATAACACTGAAGTTGCTAACCGATCGGTTGGGCTAACCGATCGAACGGTCCGTTCGATCGACCGACCTGAAAGGTAAGAACACTTCGATGTTTTCAAATGCTGCAACTAAAACTTCAAAAGTTCAAACCATCATACACAAAACACATCCTTTCCTAAAGGAAGAAACAATCCGCTCGAAAGGACCAGCCGATCGAGCCTGCCGGCCGATCGAATGGGAGTGTTCAAACGGACTTTCAAACCAGACGAACAGCCCGTCCGATCGAACAAGCTGTCCGATCGACTGGCCCAATCGATCCATCATCACTTGTTTGGATTTCCGCGTTACTCATCGTTATACTATCGAACTATTCAGGCTAACTTACTCTCAGCGCTCCCTTCAATCCCTACCAAATCACTGTGAGTATACTCGATCCCTTTTTGCTTTCAGCACTTTTGGGTGTTACATACGTTATCTATCAAAATCACAATCAAACACAAACTATTTGAACGCTAACCTATTCGCATGTGCTACTTGACTAAATGATTGCTGTTTATTATGTTTACACGTGGAGTGCTATCTACCTGCTTTAGCAACATAGTACTATAGTTTGGACTCAGCACCTGTTCACACGGGGGTTGCTAAGGACAATTACTTGCATGGATTACGGTGGTAATCATGTATTGCGAACTGTCTCGGACAGTCAACCCGCAGTCGTTGGTACCGATGGTCCCATGTTGATAATTTACATGCATCATTTTCCTCTGTGTACGTGCCTGGTTATGCGTAAACTATTCAAACTCTATATGCTAGTATCAAATTTGTGTACTCACCTTTACATTTTATGTATTGACTTTATTTTAACGTATGTGACAGGTGTTTAAGGTGTTAGCTTGCTAGGAAAGCGAGGCAGTAATAAGGCTCTAGAGCCCATCTAGCAGTTGTAGGTCGTAGCTTACCTAGGGGTTTCTAGAAGCAAATAAACGCTAGCCATGGAACCGTTGGAGTTGTTCGATCAAGCGTCTATGGCTTAGGCCCTCTGTAGATCTTGTCCGGATGAATCTAAATGATTCCGGGCATTATTTGAACATTTGGTCTGTAATAAATTAAATCTGAGTTGTCGAGACAGTATTATTTGTTTGGATGATTTTCTGTAATAACTTGTTATTAATTTGGGATACGGTATGGGACGTATCATTTAAACTGAATTTGTATGATAGTTGTTGTGGAAACTTCTGAACAATCTGTTTCGCTCAGTGCCGCGCCCCGATGATTCCGCCATCGGTTAGGGTGTGACAGATGGCGCACGCTTGAGAGCCGCCTTTGTATTTTTGACCGCGTGCGCGTGGTGGAGCACAAGGGTTGCAAGGACCAAGTGGTAGGTGATGCGGCGCATGACGTGGCAGTCATGCGCATGCGCGCGCGCGAGTATACATGGCACGGAGGCGCGCGGTTGCGCGCATGGTGCATGGGTCCTGCTGTGTCGTGCGCGGCGCACCAGAGTGAGCCAATACGGCGTGACTGTGTGGCGCGCTCGTGTAGGCTCACAGGTGACGTAGCGCACGCGCGCATGGACTTGAGCCAAGAGGACGCACCGCGCGAGGTGACGTGGCGCACGCGCGCATGGACTTGAGCTAAGAGGACGCACCGCGCATGGCAGTGAGCTAAGAGGACGCACCGCGCATGGCGTGTAGACCTGGGCGCGCGCACCAGAGTGACTTGCGCGCGCACGCGCGCGCAGAAGCTTCCATCATTGAATGACAGTGCAGTTTCAGTCCAGCTTCGTAACTGACGAGTTAATAGGCTTTGACTGAGAATTAAATGACGTATTAAATTGCATTGAAGACATTTAATGCAATTTAAACCTCTCATTTAATTCGTTTTTGGCTGTTTCCAACCAGGTTCTGTATAAATACAGCTCCATACCTTGCTGTAGAGGACACTACGAAACCCAGCTAGACAATAGCTTATGCAAACAACATTCTTCCTACTTCTGATTCTTTTCTTGCAGTTCTCAAGGTAACCTTCGGGTTGTAGGCGAATTCCGACAGTACCGCTGCTTCGGCTGTTGTACCCTGGGAAACAAAACGAGTGCTCCTGGGAGACTCGGAATTTGTTTTAAGGGAAAGGTGTGTACACGTGCCTCAGCCAATCTTCTTCATCTCCAATTCTTGTATTTTATTTATTTCAGTTGTAATTGTATTTAGTTTTCAGCTTTCTCTATTTCTGTATTGTAATCTAGCAATAAAATTTGTTATTTTATTTATTATTACGCGAACGGTTCCTACACAATAAACATCGTCCGGATGGATTCAACTTTCGACTTTTAAACAACAGTTTCAAACATTCATGACAGTTACGTAACCGAACACACAAAATCTAACGAAAAAACGAATTTAAAAGCATTAAAACCGAATCGAAAGTTCGAAACCCTAGATCTAGATGAAACGAATTTACGCTACCTAAAGGGAACATCCAATCATACTCTTCACATCCGACCATCCTCATCTACCATACTTACTGCTTATTCAGATGCCGATTGGAGGGGGGGTGTCCTGATTCAAGACGCTCTACCTCGGGTTATTGCGTCTTTTTGGGTGACAACCTGGTTTCATGGTCGTCTAAACGTCAACATACAGTCTCCCGATCCAGTGCAGAGGCAGAATACAGGGGAGTTGCAAACACTGCTGCTGAAACGAGTTGGCTTCGCAATCTTTTACTCGAGCTCCATGTTCCTACACGCAAAGCCACAATCATTTATTGTGATAATGTATCTGCTACTTACTTGTCTGCATTAGCGCACCAAGCATGTCGAAATCGACATCCATTTTGTCCGGGACAAAGTCCGCATTGGTGATATGCGCGTCTTACACATACCAGCCGACTATCAAAGTAACTTAGTGTCAGAAATGGTTCTATCTTGGTCCAGACCTCGCGCGCTGCCGTGGGCACATCTTTGTAGTCGGCGCAAGGTCGAGGAAGCCAACACTTTGATTTATTTTGGGTATGGTCTCGCGCACGACATGAGGTTGACTCGTATGACCCCTGCAGGATTTGAGACCACGCCCCCTTCATCCATGAATCACAAACCACCTATCAATCTGAACCGAAATCCGATTGAGAGAATATAAAACTTTACGATTCATAGCAACAATAAAATCTTTTTAAGAAAAACAAGTGGCAACTTACATTAGAGGCCCATTGAGGCCCAATATGTGCATGATACGTTTCTGGCCCATACACTTTTTATTTAGGAATAATTGCATATTTCCCCTTAAAAACACCCTTAATTGCATATTTACCCAAGCCCAATTAAAAATTGCATATTTCCCCTTCTATGTTAAAATGACAAATCTACCCTTCTTAAAATTAAAAAAATTAAAAGATCATATTATAGAATATCAGATCATTCGGGATATTAGGGACGACGCTTGGGTTCTTCTTCTACAGCGATAGCAGAGGGCGACAAAGCAGGGGATTCCGCCGGCGATTCTTCTGTCGGCGACTCTCCGGCGACATACAGCAGCGATTCCGGCACAACGGCGATTCCGGCACAACAGCGATTCCGGCACAACAGCGATTCTTTTGCAGGTATGTTTGTTCATCAAGCATCTTTGTTCATCAAGCATCTTTGTTTAAAAGGGGTAGGCTTGTTCATCAAGCATCTTTGTTTAAAAGGGGTAGGCTTGGATTTTTTGATGCACAGCTACTTACTGTTTTTGTTCTTATTGGATTTTTTGTTTTTATTGGTTTTTTTTTTCTTATTGCTTTGTTTTGTTAGGCATAGGTGTTTTGTTAGCAATGGTTAGGCATAAGTGATTTTAATGCACAACTACTTACTGTTTTGTTCTTATTGGATTTTTTTCTTATTGCTTTGTTTTGTTCTTGTATTTTTTTGTTAGATTGGATTGATTCAAGATGGAAGATGATAATATAGATGCACCAACATGGGAGAACATGGCTCAATCACCAACACTTGAGCCAAATGTTTTTCAAATAACATCCAAGTGTAAGATAAAATTAAAATATGGAGGCTACTTTCGATTAGCTAAGAACTCGGCTAGGAAACGGTATTGTTTTGGTTATCAAAAATGTATTTACATTGATACATACTCATACAACTTTGATGATTTAGTTGAAGAGGTTACAAATCATTATCCACCAAATAGGGATCTCGTTTACTCTATTTATTTCGTTGACAAGTATGCCATAGATCAATCTGTTATCAAGCTTGATTCTCATGAGAAATTTGAGTTTATGATTAGAATGTATGAAGTGGAAAAAGAACTTGTCGTTTATGTGACAACGAATAGTAATCATGAGACTTCTTCAGTTAATCAAAGGTAAAAGTTTGTTTAAAAGTGAGTTTAATATCGCGTGCATCAATATCTACTAAATCATTAGAATTGTAAATCTTTTTCAGGGGTCAAGATGAAGTGGGTGACGAACCACACAGTGAAGATGAATCAGAGTATTCATTAAGTGATGAAAGCTATCATAGTTATTATAGTAGTGATGATGAAGTTGAGGAACATAACTCCCAAGAGTAAACTTATTTTTCCATGTTATATGTAGAATTTGGGCGAGTACGGAGTTTGTAGAAGTAGTGAAAATCGAGCTGAAGTGAAACGCGGCGAAAAGCGTTGGGAGGTCGTACTCGATGAGCAAAAGTTTAGTAAAATGAAGGGTAAAATAGTCTTTCTATAATTTAATTTTAATAAATTAAATCAAAATGGGTAAATTTGCAATCTTACTAGTTAATAGAGGGGAAATATGCAATTGAAATTTTGGCTTGCGTATATATGCAATTTCAAAGTTTTTTAAGGGGAAATATGCAAAAAAACCCTATATTATATGTTGAGTTAAATGCCATTTTAGTCCTTGTGGTTTGTGCCATTTTGTCAGTTTAGTCCAAAGGTTTCATTTTTAACCTGTGGGTCCAAAAAGGTTTCACAGTTGCCATTTTAGTCCACTGGGTTAACTTCATCCGTTTTTTCTGTTAACGAGAAGGCCAATTCGGTCATTTTATATGGCTGAATTGCCCTTTTAGTTAACAGAATTACGTACAAAATGACCAAATTGGCCTTCTCGTTAACATAAAATGGCATTTAACTCTTATATGTTTGTGTTAAGCCACCCGCGAAACTCGCGGCATCTTAAACTAGTACAATACAATACATATCCCCCACCCAAATCGTAAAATTTCATGCCTGCAAACCGTCATATCATACGAATGAAACGTTGAAGATGTCACCAGTAGTTTTCACAAGTAAACTCTTTCCATCATATTCCCTTTATAAACTCTTCAAATTTCACCGCAAGACGACGTCGTTCTCGGTCTCCACCACCACCACCACCGCTTCCATGAACACACCTTCAGGTTTATCAGTTAATTCCGTCACCACCGATGCGTTAAAGTTGAGCCTTGAGGATTTGAATTGGGATCACTCGTTTGTTCGTGAGTTGCCCGCTGATCCTCGCACAGATTTCATGCAACGTCAGGTTATTAATTTCTTATTGTGTTTCTTCATTGATGAAGTTTTAACTTTTAATAATGCAATTAACCCAAACCCTATAGTTATTAACTATTTTAGATTATTCACAAGTGGTACTGGTTAATCGGCTACGTGTGAAACCGGGTCAGCTTACCCGAATACCTGAAAACCGATTCTTATTAGGGCCGGGTCACCGATTGTTCTTGTCTTGAATTATATCAAGGGAGTGTTTGTTTCAGCTCTTAACGACCTCTTAATGGTTCAGCACCTAAGGGTTTAGACTGTCTTGAATGGTTAAGCATTATACTGAGTCGTTAAGACCTCTTATCCGAGTCAGTGATACATTTGCCTCTGAATGGTTAAGCATTATACTGTCTTAATAGTTCAGGTCTCTTACCGGTTCAACACTTACCCATTCAGAAGTTCAGCACTTTCCAAACAGCACGAGTGTTGTAAATCCGGTTAGGCAACGCCTAGGACTTTATATATGTTATAATATGGAAATTACATACATTTACAACCTATAACGAGAGAGCCATAACAATATAAACACAACAGATAGTAGCGGACTAGTGGTATAACGAGATCATAGTTATTAAAGGCGCTAGGCGCACTCAAGGCGCATAGGCCTCGCCTGGGGCCTAGGCGCAAAAAAAGCGAGGGTCTGAGAAAAAAAGAGCGCACAATGAAGAAAAACTGAACATATATTATGTATTTGAAAAGTAATACTATTCTTCAAATAAAATAAACAAAAGCTATTATATAACATTAATATCATCTATTTATTAGTGTAGAAAAGTAGATTTCCTAAAATAAAAGTAGAATTCTGGCTGGAATATTGCCGGAATTTACAGGATTTGGCCGGAAACTCTCTGGAATCTAGGAATCTCGCCGAAATTTGCGTTTGAATCATCACCTGGAGAATTAAAGCGCAATTGCCTTAACTTAAAGCGCAATTGCCTCGCCTAGCTTGGAAAATGGGCCTAGGCGCAAGAGGCAATGACTTTTAATAACTATGAACGAGATACAAAAACACTTCTCAATCACACCGTAGGGCTGCCTAAAAACAAAATTTAGGACTCCGAAACTTCACCACTTAAACTCGTGATTAGGGTCCAAAGAACACCACCCAAGTTGCCAAAAGTGTAGTATGTAAACCAAAAGTTTTGAAAATTAACAAATATGTACAAACCCCAAACTACCCTAATAACCCGACCCCCCAAACCGGATTGTCATATTGAACGGTTATCAGATACAATATTATACACAAAAAATCCGAATAATCCGAAACCCGAATAATAAATCCGATGAACACCCTAATTAGATATTGCTTTTTGATGGCTCATTATGAATTGGAACTTTCTGGATTATTCTAAGTAAGTTGTTTCTGTTGTAAATATTCACAAATTTTAGGTGCATCATGCATGTTATTCAAAAGTATCCCCTTCCGTTCGAGTGGAAAACCCGCAACTAGTAGCATGGTCCGAATCTGTTGCAGAAATTCTCGATTTAGATCATAAAGAGTGAGTTCTTTTTCACTTTCTAAATCAGTTATCTATAATGAATCTACCATGATATTTGTATAATAGAGCTAATTACTGTTTTCGTCCCTATGGTTTGTCAAGAATCACTATTTCAGTCCATTAGTTTAAAAATTGCGATTTCAGTCCTTGTGGTTTCACTTTTGTAACCATTTCAGTCCCTATGATTTCACTTTCGTAACCATTTCAATCCATTTATTCTGTTAGTAAAGGGACTGAAATGGTTCCGAAAGTGAAACCACAGGGACTGAAATCGCAATTTTTAAACTAATGGACTGAAATAGTGGTTTTTGACAAACCACAGGGACGAAAACAGTAATTAACTCTGTATAATATTATATGAGTAAATTTCTGTTTTCGTCCCTGAGGTTTGTCCGTTTTAACTAGTTTAGTCCAAAAATCTAATTTATAACAAAACCATCCCTAAGGTTTGCATTTCTTAACGTTTTCCATCCCTAAGGTTTGCATTTCTTAACGCTTTTCATCCCTAAGAATTAAAATGAAAAGCAACCCTTAGGGATGAAAAGCGTTAAGAAATGCAAAGTTCAGGGCTGGATTTGTTATAAATTAGATTTTTGGACTAAACTAGTTAAAATTGACAAACCTCAGGGACGAAAACAGAAATTTACTCATATTATATTATATAATTATATTACAATCTTGAAACTTTTCTTGGTGTTACAGATTTGAAAGACCCGATTTCCCGCTTCTGTTCTCCGGGGCATCGCCTTTAGTAGGAGGGTAAGCAGTATGCACCACTTGTTACCATTTTAAAAGAGTAAAATGCCATTTTGTCCCTGAGGTTTGTCCAGTTTTGCGACTTTCGTCCAAAGGTTCGTTTTTCGCATCTGGATCCAAAAGGTTTGAAATCTTGCCAGTTTCATCTGGCTCGTTAACTCCATTCATTTTTCTCCGTTAAGTCAGGGGTATTTCCGTCTTTTTTGCTAACTTAAAGGGCAATTTGGTCTTTTTTACTTTATGTAAAAAGACCAAATACCCCTGAAGAAAACCAAATTGCCCTTTAAGTTAACAGAAAAGACGGAAATACCCCTGACGTAGAAAAATGAATGGAGTTAACGAGTCGGATGAAAATGACAAGATTTCAAACCTTTTGGATCCAGATGTGAGAAAACAAAACTTTGGACAAAAGTCGCAAAATTGGCCAAACCTCAGGGCCGAAAATGGCATTTTACTCATTTTAAAATATTGAGATTTCATTGCAACTAAAAAGTAAAACATTAATTCCTTGCAGATTGCCTTATGCTCAATGTTATGGCGGTCATCAATTCGGAATGTGGGCGGGTCAACTGGGTGACGGGCGGGCCATCACACTCGGGGAGCTTATGAACTCGAAGTCCCAAAGGTGGGAACTACAACTAAAGGGGGCCGGAAAGACTCCATATAGCCGGTTTGCAGATGGTTTAGCGGTTCTTCGTAGTAGTATACGTGAGTTTCTTTGCAGTGAAGCGATTCATAGTCTTGGGATTCCAACAACTCGCGCACTTAGCCTTGTAACAACGGGGAAATATGTTATGCGTGACATGTTTTATGAGTAAGTTCCTAGAGTAAAATTTCATTTTCGTCCGCGAGGTTTGGCCACTTTTGCGATTTTCATCCAAATGTTTGTTTTTCCGCATCTAGATCCAAAAGGTTTGAAATCTTGCCATTTTCATCTGGCTCGTTAACTCCATCCACATTTTAACGTCAAGTCAGGGGTATTTCCGTCATTTTAGCTATTTGTTTTGTTTATTTATATCTAAACAAATAGCTAAAAAGACGTAAATGCCCCTGGCTTGATGTTAAAAATGGATGGAATTAACGAGTCAGATGAAATAGCAAGATTTCAAACCTTATGAATCTGCATGCAAAAAAAAAAAAAACAAACCTTTGGACGAAAGTCGCAAAAGTGACCAAACCTCAGGGGCGAAAATGGCATTTTACTCTTAAGTTTTATGTAGTAAAAGAATTCCCCTTTTAAGATTGACACCAAAAGTAGAATCCTTTTGACTTATTTCTCATGTGTGTAAATGCAGTGGAAATCCAAAAGATGAACCAGGTGCAGTTGTGTGCAGAGTTGCACAATCGTTTTTACGTTTTGGCTCGTTTCAAATACACGCTGCACGTGGAAAAGAGGATCTTGAAATCGTTAAAGTGTTAGCCGATTACACCATCCGGCATCACTTTCCTCATATAGAAAATATGAGCAAAAGCGATAGTTTATCTTTCTCCACTGGCCAAGAAAATGATACCGCAGTAGATCTAACTTCAAACAAATACGCAGGTGAATATTAAATAACGTAAACAGTTAATCAGGTGTTTAGAGGTGTTCAAATAGCTCGTGGCTCATGGCTCGAAGCTTGCTCGGAAAAAGCTCGGCTCGAATGTAAACAAGCCGGCTCAGCTCGGCTTGATTTGTAAACAAACCGAGCTCGAGCTAGGCCTGGCTCGGCTCGTGAGCTGGCTCAAATTATTTATATAAGTGGGGTTCTAGAGTGCACTGGTTTTTTGTTGAACTGAGTGAACAAATCCTGGCCATTGATTTACACTTGTGTATTGATAATCAAGGGCTAGGATTAGTTCACTATCAAGGGGGTTGTTCACAAATGAACCTAACCCTATATATATATAGAAAAAGTATATCATACATTACGGCTTAACGTACTTCACGTATGACAACATGCGTGATTTGTTCTATAACATGCGTGATTAATGTTTTCAATATGCGTGATTATTGGGTTTCAACATGCGTGATTTTGGATTTTTGAGTTATAACGTGCATAATTTTAAAATGAACGTGCGTAATTACCTGTCGTACGTGATGTACGTTAAGTCATAATGTACGTTAACCTTCCTCTCTCTCTCTCTCTCTCTATATATATATATATATATATAGAGAGAGAGAGAGAGAGAGGAAGGTTCATATATATATAGGGGTTTTTCTCTCTCTCTCTCTATATATATATAGTTTTAGCTGTATTAAAGTTAAAAATCTGTGGGAAGGGGTTAAAATATTTACAAATAAGTTTAATTAATTAAATAACATATAAAAATATCGTAAAAAACAAAAATAATTTATATAATATTTTTAATATGCCTTTTTGTCTTTAAAATATTAGAAAAAAACAAAAATAATACATAGTCGTGTTATTTTTTATTATTTTTTTATGTTGCCAATACTTATAAAAAATAAAGAATATATATGATAATAAAAAAATTAACGAGCCGGCTCGATTGGGCTTGAGCTGACTCGAACTTTTAACGAGCCGAGATCGAGCTTGACTTTTCAGCTCGATAAAGTAAACGAGCCAGAGCCGAGTTGAGCTGGCTCGTTTAAGTTCGAGCTCGAGCCCAACCTGGCTCGGCTCGATTACAGCCCTATGCTAATGCTATATTTCTACCTGATGGTTGAACTAGCTTGGGTGGTGGAAGTTGCTGAACGTACGGCTTCATTGATTGCCAGCTGGCAGGGTGTCGGTTTCACACACGGTGTGATGAACACTGATAACATGAGTGTATTGGGCCTCACGATTGATTATGGGCCGTTTGGATTTCTTGATGCGTTTGACCCAAGTTACACCCCAAATACCACTGATCTTCCAGGGAGACGATATTGCTTTGCGAATCAACCCGATGTTGGTTTATGGAATATAGCTCAGTTTATATCGACTCTTTCTTCTGCTAAATTGATTAATGAGAAAGAGGCCAATTATGCACTTGAAAGGTATTTGACCCTTTTGCCCTTCTCTTACCCTGTAGCAAAGTATTTATTATAAAGAGTTAAGAGTAAAATCGCCGTTTTCCTCCCTGAGGTTTGGCCAGTTTTGCGACTTTCGTCCAAAGGTTTGTTTTTCCGCATCTGGATCCAAAAGTTTGAAATCTTGCCATTTTCATCCGGCTTGTTAACTCCATCCATTTTTCTCCGTTAAGGCAGGGGTATTTTCGTCTTTTTTCTTAACTTAAGGGTATTTTCGTCTTTTTTGAATACTTGTACATTATGCTAAATGCTTGTACATAAAGTGAAAAGGACCGAATTGCCCTTTAAGTTAACAAAAAAGACGAAAATACCCTTGCCTTATCAGAGAAAAATGGATGTAGTTAACGAGCTAGATGAAAATGACAAGATTTCAAACCATTTGGATCCAGATGCGGAAAAACAAACTTTTGGATGGAAGTCACAAAACTGGCCAAACCTCAGGGACCAAAATGACATTTTACTCTAGCAATTAACATAATGTCACAAGACTTTTCTTTTTTCTTTTTTTTTGGGAGGGGGGCATAGGGGTGTAAATGAGCCTGGCCGAGCCCGAGCTCGCCTGGGCTCGAGCTCGGCTCGTCATGTTTTTTTGAAGCTCGAGCTCGGCTCGGTTCGAGCCTACTTATTTGAGTTCGAGCTCGGCTTGCGAGTAAACTCAAAGCTCGAGCTCGGCTCGAGCTCGCTTCAGTATCGCTTAAACGAGCCAAAGCTCGGCTCGCCAATGTTATCATTATTATTATATTATATATAAAATAAATAAATTTTTGTTTGGGCTCGTTTAGGCGAGCCTAAACGAGCTTTGTATTTCAGGCTCGATAACTAAACGAGCTCTATTTCAGGCTCGAGCTCGGGCTCGTTAAAGCTTGGCTTGTTCGAGCTTTTAACCGAGCCGATAACGAGTAGCTCTCGAGCCTCTGGGCTTGCTTACACCCCTAGGGGGCAAAGTACATGTATACTAATCTTAAGTTAAATTTGAAAACAAGCCTATTTGACATCAAAAAAGTCAATTTACGCATATCTTTAGGGGCTTTATTAGCTATCTATGTGAGATTCTGATTGTGTAAAAACCTTATTTTTTTATATACATTGCAGATATGGTACAAAATTTATGGATGACTACCAAACTATAATGAGCAAAAAAGTCGGGCTACCAAAGTACAATAAACAACTTATTAGTAAACTGCTTAACAATATGGCGGTTGACAAAGTTGACTACACAAACTTCTTTAGATTACTATCCGACATCAAAGCTGATTCAACAACCTCAGATGAAGAACTGTTGGGCCCACTCAAGGCCGCTTTACTAGATATCGGTCAAGAACGTAAGGAGGCGTGGATAAGCTGGGTCCGAATTTACATCGAGGAGGTAATTCGACTGCTAAACACCCGCTAAGATCATGCATTTTTATTAGGCCTGTAAACGAACCGAACGAACACGAACATAGGCATGTTCGTGTTCGTTCATTTAACTTTAACCGAACACGAACATACAATCGAACACATTTTTTTGTTTGTGTTCGTTCATTAAGAAATCGGGCATGTTCGTCTTCGTTTATGTTCGTTCGTTTAAAGCCTAAACGAACAGTTCGCGAACATAAACGAACATAAAAAAATTTAACTGAACGTATTTGAATAAACATAAATTTTTTTTATGATTTGTAGAGGTGGCAATTTCGACTCGGTTTTGCCTAAAATCGGGTCGATTTGGGTTGTGTTTTTGTTTTTAATAGGTCAAACGTGTAAAATTTTAAGCTTAAAATGAAATGGAAACAAGTCGGAAGGATCGAAAGATACCAAGCGTTAATCTTAAAACCTTCTAAATCACTTTATTATAAAAAAGTTGGCTAATTATTTGGGGTTATTTATAAAAAAGATGACCAAGTTTAGTCTAATTTATTCGTGTAAGTAACACCCATAGGAGCCCTCAAAACTAGTAAAAAGAGTAAAGTACACAGATGGTCCCTGTGGTTCATAAAAATTTTGGATTTGGTCCCTAGCTTTTCAAAAGTACACGAATGGTCCCTGTAGTTTGCACTTTGTAACACATTTAGTTCCCATCTTTTTCAAAAGTACATGGATGGTCCTTGTGGTTTGCACTTTGTAACGCATTTAGTCCCTAACTTGGACCTGCTGAACCGTTAGATTTGTTGGTTGGGGACTAAATGCGTTACAAAATGCAAACCATAGGGACCATCCGTGTACTTTTGAAAAGCTAAGGACCAAATCCAAAAGTTTTGTAAATCACACGGACCATCTGTGTACTTTACTCTTCTAAAAAAAAATCGATTTAGGGCATTTTGTATAGGTTACGGGACAAAATGATGACGTGGCAATAATTTTGAAAATCTTGAGATTTTATGTGCTATATATGCTGAAGATCATGTTGATACAAAATATTTAGAAAGTTTATGCGTTTCGTTAGGTGAAAACATAGTTGGTTACTTGAACCTTTATGTTATTTTTAAAAGAGTAAATTACGATTTTGGCCCCTGTGGTTATATCACTTTTACCCTTTTAGCCCAAAAAGGAATCTTTTAACATCTGAGCCCCCAACGTCTTTTTTTCTAACCCTTTTGGCCCCTAACACTAACCCCATCTATTTACTTTTAGGGGCCAAAAGGGTTAGAAAAAAAGACGTTGGGGGCTCAGATGTTAAAAGATTCCTTTTTGCGCTAAAAGGGTAAAAGTGATATAACCACAGGGGCCAAAATCTTAATTTACTCTTTTTAAAATCTTATTTAATGCAAACGTGTTAACGGGCTGGCTTGACCTGACTTGAACCGTTTGGACCTGTATTTCAAAGGTCATGTTGATGCAATCTTATTTTATGTGATTGCTGGGTTTTTTTTTTTTTTTTTTTTTTTTTTTTTTTTTTTATCGTTGACGATAATTTCTTATATTCTTATTGGTGTGATATCAAACAGTTATCTCGTAGTGGTGTTTCGGATGAGGAAAGAAAAGCTTCAATGAACTCTGTGAACCCGAAGTTCATTCTTCGGAACTATTTATGTCAGAGTGCTATAGACATGGCTGAACAAGGTGACTTTGAAGAAGTGAGACGGTTGCTTAAAGTAATTGAAAGCCCATACGACGAGCAACCTGGTATGGAAAAATACGCGCAGTTGCCACCTGCATGGGCTAACCGTCCAGGCGTGTGCATGCTATCTTGCTCGTCGTAAGGTTTCTGCATGCTCGATTTTGGAAAGCGTATGTATGTGTATATATAATGTTTACATGTTACACTTGTATATCTGTGTTTGTTGTTTCGATCGCATTACACAATGAGTTATTAGACAATCCGGGTCAGGGTTTAATTAAGCTCAGTTTCGACTTGTTTAACTAAGAAAAGAAGGTTTTAGCTTGGTTTGTTTAAAGAATCTTTACTTATTATTTACTGCATTTATAAATTATAATTGTTTTATATATATGTAGTTTTATTTATGTATAATTTTATCTATTGTAACTAGTAGTCAACTTCTTTTCTTATATTATATTATATTATTATTATTATTATTGTTATTATTATTATTATTATTTATTATATGTATTTTAGTAATAAGTTTTATAGAGTCTAATCAATATTAGTGTAAAGCTCTTATCTTATTTATTTATTTATATAGTATTATTAAACCATATTTTATTTTGTATAGTATTATTAAACCATATTTTATTAATTTATTGTTAAACATCACAATTAACTAATACACATAAGTAACTCAAAATCAACCTTTTTTTTTTAAATGTGTAATTAACTAATTATCAACCACAAATGAAAAAGAAAGTACGCAATGTTGAAAACAAACGTCGTTGATCGGGATCCAACTAGAGTCGGAGCTAGTTTGTGCTTTGCTTGGTTTGTAAAAGAGTCTAGCCAAGCCAACTTAGTTTGTATACGAGCTTAGCCGACTCACGAGCCAATTTGAAGCCAATCTTCTTCGACCAAAAGTCCCGAGTTATATGAACATCTCTTTTGACTTGGTATTTGCAAGTGAGAAGCAATTAGTGTTAACGGGTACAATACAACTTTTCCCATTTCTTCTTCCATCATTTTTTAAATGTCCAACAAAGCTCCACCACCGGGTATACCCATAGGCAGAAGGCTACCAACGCTTGCAATCGCAGACAACGCTAATGATCTGGCCCATCACCAGTTCCAGGGGAAACCCACCGCCCAAAAGCCTATTGCGATAAATCCTATGGCTCACGCATGACATTTTGTCACGAACTAGACTCTAACCGATGACTTCCCTAGGGTTGCAAAACGAACCGAACGGACACGAAAAGATCTTGTTCGTGGTCGTTTGTTAAGGAAATAATGTGTTCACGAACCGTTCGTAAACACTTACCGAACGTGATTTTTGTTTGTGTTTGTTCATTAAAGAAATGAGTGTTTTTATGTCCGTTCGTTAATTTTAGGTACCGAACACAAACGAACATTCATGAACACAAATAAAAATAAACGAACAAAAACAAGCATTCATAAACAGAAACGAACACAAACAAAGGTTCATGTACACAAATGGGTACAAACGAACGCACACAAATATAAACTAATGTTCATGAACGCAAATGAATGAATACAAACAAACACAAACAAACGTTCATGAACAAAAACAAACATCTTTCATCACAGACATCACGTAGATAATCTTGATAAACTTTATTAAGATAAAATAGTGTCTCAAAAAACAAACGAACATAACCTAATTTATTAAGGTACCGAACATAGTTACCGAATATTCACTGACATAAATGAACGAACGCGACCTCTGTTCATGTTTGTTCGTTTAACTAAACGAACAAATTTCTTATTCGTATTCATTCATTTATTAAACAAACGAACTTTCCGTCGATAGCTAAAAGTTAAGTTCATTTACAAATCTCCCTCAAGAAAGTCATCCTTTCTTTCTTATCCCTCATTTCTTTCAGCAAATTTGGTAAAAGAAATAAAACCCCCTTTTCATTGGACCAAACTTATCGCCTCATTGGATGCAATCGACACATTAAGCTCACAAGATTCCATAAAATCTTTGTGATTTCATTACTTCAGATTCATTCTCCAGGTACCATGCTGTCTAAAGATCTTAAATTTCAAATCTCTTCGTTTCTTTTTAGATTCAAAAGTGGTTGCACACAACCTGTTTGATAAAATGTCAAAGTGAGTTTCAATTCTATTAATGTTGGTTATTTCCTTGTGATTCCAAACATGTGGGCTGTGGGTAGTATGTGTTCAATAATGTTGTTAGGTTTAAGGTTTTTGTAACCCTAGTGCTGGCCTGATTGGAAGTTAGGAAACTAATTGGTTCTGAAGATTCACAATGATTTCTGATCCAAAACATGTTATTTTTTAAAAATGTTGTAATTAGTTAGGCTATTTTTTGGCCAGAAAAAAACCCTGCATTTGGGTTTATAGCAGCTTAAATGTGCTTAAATATGTTTAACACTAAAAATCACAATTGAAGATTAGCATTTAGAACCCTAAATATATTTTTTTTTTTTTGTATTAGTAGTTAAAAATGAGCAAGCAACTGCGAAGCATCGAGTGTTTTAAGAGGCTAGGTCTGTAATTAAATTTGTGATATTTAATTCTTTGAACTCCAATTGGGGTATTCTGGTTTTTTTTTTTTTTTTTTTTTTATTTTTTTGAAACTGGGATTACTATTGAATGAACATTTTGTATTTGGGAATTAAAACACCTATTAAAAATCTTGATAAACAAAATGTTGGCAATTATCGGACCGCATTCACGAGTAGGTGAATGTGGAAGAGCCGATTTTGACAGGTGGGTCAAAATTGGTTGAGTACTTGAGTGTCATAGTTGGACTATAACGTGTCGGTTGTAATCTGAAATTCGGCAATCCTAATTGTATTCTAACGTGTTTAGGTTAGGTTAGAGTATAAATATTCGAGTTCAAGGATTAAGGATTGTAATCAACCTTTTGAGTTGGTTTTCTTGATCTAATAAAGTTTGGGTGTTAGCCGAAATCTCTGGTTTCGTTTGTTTTGATATCGATTCTTGGACATGACAAAACCCTGGCGATTCATTAGGATGTTTGTTTGTTTGTTTTTTTTTTTTTTTTTTTTTTTTTTGCTTTTATTCTTTTCTAAAATGGACAATATTGGCCTGTACCCATTTTGGTCACAACTCGTCTTGACCCGAACCAAAATGACTCTTTTTTTCAAAATAGCCTATTCTGACCCGAACCCGTTACCCACGCCCATTTTGCCAGAAACATAATAATGCTGGTGTTAAATCCTTACAAAAACTTCTTTTGCGTCAAAAGGTTTAAACCTGTAATTCCCGACGGCTGACCACAGTGTTATCTTATTCGAGCGTTTCACACTTTCACGCATGGTTGTTAAAAGCGAGCGCTAGAGCGAATAGCGTAGCGCTGGATCATCACTATCTGATGTTTAGCGCTCAATAGCGACGATCAGGGTTTTTTTTCCCTTAAAAAAATCGTAAAAACCGATTTTTTTTTTTGGCATTTTAATCGACCAAACAGCTCTAATCTTCACTAACTGCATTAAAAAACCTTAAATTCGTGAATAAAACCCAATTTTTATTTTATTTCTAATACGTTATCGCTAAACATCAAATAGCGCTCGCTATCTCAGCGCTACCGCTACGTAGCGTATAGGTAGCTTGTCACCATTTACCGTTATTAATAACTATGCTTTCACGGTACAATTGGTACCGTCCCTCACTCTTGCTCATCCGGTTAGAAAATTGGGGTTTTTGCTTCATTTTGAATTGATCCCCTTTTGTTTCAGTTTCACTGAAAATTGGTTTCTTCTTACTCTTGTGTGCTGCTTTTACCAATTACAGATAAAATAGGTTTTATTTTGGGATATTTCGTTGAATTTACAAACCCTTTAGCCTCTTTTAGGGTTCTTCGTTTACATGATAATTGAAGATTTCATAGTCTTGAATTCCATAGTCTTCTCTGTATACGATACTTTGGTATGTTAGGATCGAGTTCGTTTTTTAAGGTTTACCAAGTTAAAATCACAAATAGCATCTTTACATTCCACAGTTTGCTTGATTTTACCACTCATGTTAGTGCAGTTATGTGTAAGTGTTTGTACTTTCATGAAACTAATTTTCAACAAATAAATATTCACAATGCTACAATTAGGGGTGTAAATGAGCCGGGCCGAGCCCGAGCTCGGCTCGTCATATTTTTTTTGAAGCTCGAGCTCGGCTCGGTTCGAGCCTACTTATTTGAGTTCGAGCTCGGCTCGCGAGTAAAACCCAAAGCTCGAGCTCGCTTCAGTATCGCTTAAACGAGCCAAAGCTCAGCTCGCCAATGTTATCATCATTATTATTATATTATATATAAAATAATAAATTTTTGTTTGGGCTCGTTTAGGCTCGCGAGCCTAAACGAGCTTTGTATTTCAGGCTCGAGCTCGGGCTCGATAACTAAACGAGCTCTATTTCAGGCTCGAGCTCGGGCTCGGGCTCGGGCTCGTTAAAGCTCGGCTCTTTCGAGCTTTTAACCGAGCCGATAACGAGTAGCTCTCAAGCCTCTGGGCTTGTTTACACCCCTAGCTACAATATCAGATGGTGATGTAATATTATTATTATTATTATTATTATTATTATTATTATTATTATTTATTTATTTTTTTTTGCAGGGAATGAGAATTCCACGTAAACTTGAGGTATGGAGATTGGGTACAGTCAATTACTTAAAAGCCCTTAAACTGCAAGAAAAACTCGCTTCCGATCGAAAAATCAACAAAATTTCCGACACCCTTTTGTCCTTACAACACCCACCTACATACACACTCGGAAAACGTCGAACCGATTACAATCTACTAGTTCCCGAATCCGAACTTAAAACCATGGGTGCCGAACTTCACTACACGCAAAGGGGCGGTGACATCACATTTCACGGCCCACATCAAGCCGTTTTATACCCTATAATTTCCTTACGAGATATCGGGCTTGGTGCTAGAAAATACGTTGAAAATCTCGAGTCAACTATGATTGACTTATCGTCTTTATACGGAGTCAAAGCTCATGGTCAAAGGAAATGTGAGACGGGTGTGTGGGTCGGGGATAGGAAGATTGGTGCTATCGGGGTTCGGATTTCGTCTGGGATTACGTCCCACGGTTTGGCGTATAACATTGACCCGGATTTGACTTTTTTTAAACATATCGTGCCGTGTGGGATTGCGGACAAGGATGTTACGTCGTTGAGGCGAGAGACACGACAGACGGATATGGTGCTTCCTGATGAAGAAGTTGTTCAGGATCAGTTGGTTACTTGTTTTGCAAGGTTATTTGGTTACAATGATATCATTTGGAAGGATAAAAATGATCTTGAAATTGATGGTTGACTATTAAAGTTGACCAATGTTTGGTTATTCATTTGATGCATGACAAAATGACATGTTTGTACTTTTAAATGTGTTTTTCTCATTCTTTTTATACAATATGTAATTTCTTGAAAAAAAATGAAAAATACATATTTGCAGGTATTATTTACGAGGAATATTGGATTTTAATAATCTCAACTATTCGCCGTTGGCCGTCAAACTCATTTTTGGCCGGAAAACTCAACATTTTTGTCCCGAACATCTTTGTAACCTTATTATGGACCTTTGAGAACCTTTTTCTAGTAAAAGCCCCAATTATTAAAGTAGCCGGAAAACTCCGTTTTCGTCGGAAAACTTCTTTTTCGCCTGAAAACTCAACTTTTTGGCCGGAAAACTTAACATTTTCGTCCTAAACTCTTTGTAATTGGACCCTCAGAAACCTTTTTCTGGACAAAAACGGTTTCCGGCGACCAGAGACTAACAACGTTAGGGTTTTGTTAGGCATGGTCCATTGGTGGCCAATATGTCAATAGTTGGGACTGCTAGTGGTTATTCTGAAGTTGGGACTGTTGGCGACCAACAACGAATAGTTGAAATTATTAAAATCCAATATTCCTAGCATTAGTACTTTCATATGTAAGTTGATGTGTTAGACTAGAAGGTATGGGGGCCGGCTGAGGCCCGGCTAGGACCGGCGTCGGTCCCCCACACCGCCCCCCTGGGGCTCGGCTCGGCACAACCGGCCACCCACAGCCGGGGTAGCCGGACCTCCTTCTCCTCTTGCCTCTCACATATGCCTATACATACATACATATATATACATAAAGAGGTTCATCCCCCACCCCCTAGGTCCATCCCCTCTAAGCCACTCGTACGTGGCGCCTACGTGGCGGCTCATCCCCTCCAAACCCATCCTCTCCATACCCTTTATTCTTACATGTGCTTCATTTAGAATATAAATGATAAATGAGAAGTGATTTGTAAGTACTTTCAAGTACACAAGTACTTGATGGTGCATTAAGTACTTTTGATGGTATACCACCACCTATACAAATGAATTTATTGTAATTGTATTGAAAATAATAATTTAATAATATATAAAAACTAAATATAAAAAGAAATATTTGGATAAAACATATTTCAAGTTAACCCAACCCCTCAATTTTATGAAAATCCTAAAAGAACATTGAAGAACATGGTTGATTCGATTATTGTGTCAAAATGAGTCGTTTTAGAAAAGTATCAATATGGTTCGTGTTTAAACCTTAAATGGGCTCGACTTGAAATGAGTTGTTTCAGGGAACAAAAGGAATAAAGGTGGATTCATACTCACTCACTGCATTCCTTTTTATGGTGGCTATTGGCCGGTTGAGATGGTTGTGGAGGTCAGGGCCGACTTAAAATATTACAGGCTCAAAGCGCATTATAAAATTGGGGTCTTTTTCGTAATCTTTTTTGTTTTTGCTTTAGATAGTGTTATTCATGTATCATCTCTATGTATGCATAATTATAGATCATAATCCTCAATGTCAACAATCTCAAAGCCAAAATCACCTACTTATAATATGTTTTTTTAGAGCCCTAGGGAAGTGGAGGCCCAAAGCGTTTGCATTATAACACTCCCCCTAAAGGCGGCCCTGGGGGCAGTGAAGATGTGTAGGTGGCCTTGGCGCGTCACAGGGGACGGTTTTGGAGTCGACACACATATGGTCAGGGCAAAGGCAACAATGACGATGACAATGACAATGACAACGAAAATGACAGTGGGGGAGACAATTTGGTACATATTGCCATAATATATGACTATATGTTGTTTATATTGTACATGCACCAAACATGGTGGTGTACATACTTGTCCAACATGGAGTGTTTCATATTAAATATTGTATAGTACACGGTGACATTGACAACCCGTCATACATTGTACCAAAGCTCATTAGACACGTGAGCTTTGTTCTATCTTTGACTACTAAGATTCTTTAGATATATATGTACATAAAGATACATACAAAATGAGCCCAGGCCCATGCTGAACCACCTGACCCATTTGTCTATGTTCCCACAAGGCCCACCAGCCACAATGCCCATGCCAAACTCCCTTGTATAAAATGAATAATCTTTCAAAGAAAGTTATAAACCATGGCTTACAAACTACTTGTTTTTATAACTTCATTGATTTTCTTTCATTGTCTTGTTACATGCTCCCCTAATTTTATCGCGTTTTCGGTCAAGGTTAGAAGTCAACCAAGAAGATTGTTGGGCTCTTCTAGCAATTCGGGCCCATTAGGTGCGGCAATGAACGAGTATGTGACCGGCTCGGTGGAAGCTAGTTTAAGGAAACGCCCACCAACTGCTCCAAACCCGACACAAAACTAGTGATCGATCGATGTTGAGATTTGAGAAAGTGTAATCATAATTTTGTCTTTGATTCTAGTCATAGTTATCTTTTTAGTTATGATAGGAAGGTGAGTATAATGTATAAAGTCTTGATTGGAACTAATATTATTCCTCACAATGTGATTTTGCTAATGCTAAATACACCTGTTGAAACTAACCTACTGTCATTTTAACAACCGAAACTTTCGGTTATAGTGAAAATTCACTTTTAATAATCTGTCAATGAGCTGGTGGTGAAGTGATAAAGGAGAGACATGGGTTTCCAAGAGACCTAGGTACGATTCCTGCGCCCCCCCCCCCCCCCCCCCCCCCCCCCCCGCAATTAGTTTCGGCGACACCGGGTGATGATGGGGGAGACTAAGCAATTAGGCGGCGATCTGAACAGTTTTTACCTCACAACATTGTCGTGCCTTCGGGCGAGCGTTCACTGGCTTCAGCCCTAGGTGATGGTTTTTTCCTGGTTCGGAGGCGAGTGTATCTCGTTGTGATAAATTTCGTCAGTAGCTCATTTTATAGGATTCGTTGGCCGTTTATAACCTTAATAATAATATTGAAAATTTGAGTTTTATATTTATGAATTAATAATCTTTATTGTGTGTGCTTTTTCTGCAACTTCTGAAACTTTCTCCATACCAGGCATAACTTTAAGCCAAGGTTTTATAAAGTGTAGAAATGGACAAATCATGTAAAGCTATGCATCTCATTCATTGCTTGAAGTATAAGTAACTATATTTTTTAAAAAGAGTGTTTACAGTAAATGGATGGTTTCTTTATTGGGAAAATCACTAAATATTAAAAAAAAACTAGATTTTTTGACGTCGCGCGTTTCGGCGAAATCGAGCAAATAATAATGTAAAACAAATGTGTTTTGAAAATAAAGCATGTTATTTAGAAAATCAAACCATTAGAACAGTTTAGTTTATCATTGTACTGTTTTATGAAACAAAAAAAATACATTTTATTTTGAATACAACTTCGTTTTTAACAAAACTTATAACGGAATGTCAAGTGAAAAAATCAAGCACGACTACGTACTTAAGTTTTTAGAAAAAAGTTATAAATGTAAATTATTAAAAAAATATTTAATTATTTGATAAATTAATATATGTTCTAATAAAAGAAAAAAAGAATTATTAAAAAATGGTAAAGGAAATATATGGTTTTAAAAAAGGAAAAATAAAATAAAATATGTTATTAAAAGTAAATATAATAATAAAACAATTATAATATATTAAATAAAAAATAATAAAAAATATATATTATTTTAAAAATAAACGGTAAAGGAAATATATGGTTTTAAAAAAGAAAAAATAAAATAAAATATGTTATTAAAAGTAAATATTATAATAAACAATTATAATATATTAAATAAAAAATAATAAAAAGCTATCGATTATTTTAAAAATAAAGTTACTATTTATCGTCCCTCGTTAACTCTATATATATATATATATATATATATATATATATATATATATATATATATATATATATATATATATATATATATAATGGCATTGTCTTATTTACTTCATATTAATAAGTTTGGCTTAAAAAATTAATGCGAATGGGGACCAATGGTACAATAAAAACCAATAGGATTAAATATTTTGTGCACGGAAAAAAAATTATAATAATTATTAAATAAAAAAAAATCAACTTTTTCTACGTAGGGCCGATCCTGAGAATTCCGGTGCCCTGTTTGAGCCCAGAAAAAACGTGTCCCTTAGACCTGAACGAAATGTATAATGTAAATAAGTTTTTTAAACAATGATTAAAGTTATAGCAATAAACAATGCAATTATCAAAATGACATAATCATATTGTTTGAATGATTGAATAACATATAGTATTTAATCGATGATAGCATTCTTGATAGCTAACCGGTTTGTGACTTGACCGTTTCTTCAACTCGTTTTCTGTTTTTACGTTTTTGAACAAAACCCCAATTTCTAACAAAGTTTCTAAATTCTAACAATTAACGTTCACCTAATTCTAACAGAACACTCAAAATAATTGACAATTAATGACTAAGGCCAAATAATCATGTGTATACTCAGTGCTGTAGAGCCTTGCGAGTTATGAGACTGTGAGTCAGTAAGTCAGAGTTGTGTGGAAGACGACGTTTGCGTCGGCCCTGGGTTGTTTGTGGAAGACGTTTGAGCCTGTGATGCTCGCAATCACCAATTAGAGAGAAGAGTGGGACGGTGGTGGCCTTGTGTAATTTTAGTGTTTCAAGTTTGATGTTTGCCGCCCAAAGAAAATATGTTATTATGGATTAGGATCAAATACAAAGGCTCCTAATTGTAAGAAGGGTACAAAGGTTTCTAAAAAAACGCATTACAAAAAAAAAAAAAAAAAAAACTAAACAACCCCCACCCCCTTCACCCACCCCGAATTTTATTTTTATTTTTTTTCGAGAGGGGGGTGGGGGGTTTAGGTTTTTGGGTGGTGGAGGGGTGGGGTGGGTGTTTAGGTTTTGGGTGGTGGTGTAGTGGGTTTAGGTTTTAGCTTATTGGACACTTGTCACTCTATAAATTCTTCTTACACTTCTTAAATTAGGAGTATTTGTAGAATAACTTAACCCATGTTATTTTTATTTTGAAAATCATGTTGTTATTATTATTATTATTATTATTATTATTATTATTATTATTATTATTATTATTATTATTATTATTATTTTTAAAATCAAATGGATATTCAGCTAAACCTAATGGGCTAAGTTATAAAAATTAAGATTGATTTTTAAATGGACCAAACGTATAACTTGATGTTTTTTTTTAAATATGTGCCCCTCGGAAAACACGTGTCTTGCCCGGTCTTCTCTGCACCACCAACTCTTGAGCTGATTTTTAAATATTCTACGGACAACACATCTCCTATGCTGACTTGGACAACTCTTGAGCTGATAAGACATCTCTAGCACCGACAAATGACCTAAAGTCGTCACCACTACACCACCAACAACTTTGTCTCTCGTTGTAGAATAGGTTTGTGGAATACTCATTCAACAACTACATTAGTGGAGAGTTTATAACAACACAAGATATGCGAATAAAGAGCGATTTCGTTTGTTTTTAAACGGTTTCGGCTTGTTAATCAGTTTTAACCGAATATTGAACACCCATAAATCATGAATTTAATCGTCACTCAAATGAACTCAGTAATTCTACGCCTGTGTTTTCTCTCTACTACTTTTACAAACAGTTGAAAGTACCAGACTACGCCTGTGTTTTCTCTCTACTACTTTTACAAACAGTAGTTGAAAGTACCGCATGCAAAAAAGAAAGATCACTCTATGTCACAAATTTACAATAATAAAGTGTCTATAAAAGTAGGGAACCAGCCACAAAAATGTCTAGATGTTTTACCTACACATAAAAAGTATGGCCAAGACAATGAGACTTGAGAGTACAAATCTATAGATAGTGAAACAAATGAGTGTGGAAATCTATTTTAAATTATTTGTAACAAATTTTTATGTAGGTAAAAAATAATACTTTTTACCATACATTTATAAACGTATCGCTACAAACTCATGTATAGCAACACTTCTTTTCAGTGTCACTCTTACCTACCAAGTTGCACTTTCAATATAGGGTATGTTTGGCAAAAGTAGCTGGTGGCTGTTGCTGAAAGTTGGAAGCTGGTGGCTGGAAGCTAGTAGCTGTAGCTGGTAGTTAGTAGCTGTAGCTTTTTATATATATTTGGTGTTTGGTAGAGTAGCTGGAGCTTTTAATAAAATGCATAAAATTACCAAAATGGACATAACTAAAAATTTAGAAAGTTGGTGCATTAAAAAGTTTCTTATTTTGAGAGGTTAAAATAGTCTTTTTTCCCTAAAAACTTGTAACTTCTTCTAAACGCTACTAGTAGTAGCGTTTAACCAAAAGCTTCAAGCTCCTAACCTAAAAGCTTAAAGCTCCTTCAACCAAACAAGACTTTTTATTAAGTAGAAGTTTTTTCTTAAAAGCTTAAAGCTAGAAGCTCCTAAAAGCTTCATGCTAAACATACCCATAGTGTCATGAAACATATAACATTGTTGGTGACCATCGTATTTGACAAATTTAAGAATAGGGTTGGTCATGTGTGGAAAAACATCTAGACTGGTCCGAAGTGAATCGGACTAAGAGCGAAGCTTATGATATATTCAAACTCTGGTGGCAAATCTAGAAAAAAATTCAGGGGTATCTTAATATTTGTTAAAGAGTATACGATACATAAAATGGTGAAGAAAAATAAGTTTTTGCACTAATTTTGCACTTCATCGACAAAGTTGAGGGATAGCCCGGGCTATCCTTAATTACATGCTAGCTCCACCCATGCAAACTGTGTCAGCCTTGGTTGATGCTATTTTGGGTCGGCCAAGTCTCCAATTTGGTCTCAAATAAGTGTTTTCATGACTTGTATGGTATGCTTGATATTTGTCACACCCCGATTTCCACGTGTATCACCGGTGGGCTCGGTGGGGGATTACCGTGACGTAGTTGGCAACAATATAGTCAAACCACACAATTATATAAATGCACAGTGGAAGCTTAAAGATAAATATATACTTCAACCTCTGGTTGTAATATCAAATGTATTACAGAAGTCGAATGTATCCACAGCGGATCAAAATAATAAAATATTGTTCATTCAGATACGGCATCGAGTTTGCGAGACTATTCGTGATGCTTAGGAAGCTAATACCAGCCAATTTCGTATAGTACCTGCACTTAATCTTTTTGGGGAAAATACGTCAGTTTACACTGGTAAATACATTCAACTGACACATTTGAAAATGTTTATTAAAATTGATTTGAATGCACAAGGCACAAACTCTTTTATAACTTGGGAAAATTATTAAAATCTTGTGAACGTATTACATGTTCTTTTATGCGTTCAGTAGCCCGGATCGTGTCGGGTTAAAGATTAATAGACACACCACATTGCGTAAAACCGTAGTATAGAAACCAACGGCTACGTCTTTTAATTAAATGTCGACAATATATACCGGGTGTACGCCTACACCGGGATGTCGATGGTCGTGGCCATTTCGTAAAATGATGCCAAGGATATCCGGGACAACGGTCATTAACCCCCCAAAGGCTTTTAAGAAACAAAACTGTTTAAATGAGCCGATCACATTATACAAATTAACCACCTCAGCGATGGAAGATATGATGCTCAATCAAGCGGTATTATTATACCGTATCCCAAGCCCGTATAGGGAAAATAAGTTAAAAGTATTTACCTTTCAAGTATATTCCTTAATTTGATTAAATCACCGATAGCTTTTACTGGGGCTCCTAATCTGGAACGAAGGTTTTAATCAACCTCTTAGAATCCTAACGGGTCTCATATTAGCCGTAGCCTAGACCGGTTGGTTCCGATATATAGGTATGGTTTAATCGCGTGAAAGGCGAAAACCGAGAATGGAGTGTGATTATGCCCCATCAAGTTCAGAGACTTGTTTTATATAGGTTTAAGGTTCACACTCTGGATTTTGGGGTTCAAATAATATAATTTGACCCGTATCGGCTAATTTATGAAAACTAGTTCCATAAGCCGAACCGTGCGCGCAATAGGCGAAACGGTTAACCATGAGAGTCTTACGCTTATTTCCTAAGTCAATATGCCTTAAAGAGGTTGTGGTATCAGTAGGATACCTTCCGTGATGCCCGTAACGAGTTTAAGTTTATATTATGCCCCGTAGGGGTTTTTCGGTCATTTTAAAGACTTTTAAAGGGCTTTTCGAGTTCTACAGGAAATCTGAGTTTCCCGAACAGTTTATAAAGTCTAAAATACTTTATTTATTATTTAAAATCAATGGCAACTGGAATCGGGTCAAAAGACCTCGTAGAACTCAAGTTTTGGCCGAAAAGGGTATATTCGGTATTTACCGAACCGTAGCCATAACCGCAGGTTATGAGCAAGGTAAAAATTATTAAAAATCTTTAAAATTCCAAAAATATTATTTTACTACAGTGGGTAAAAGTTTTGGAGACGAAATCTTGGTTTAGATGGGTGTTATGCTAATTGCGCCGTTTATTACAAAAGTTTCTTATAATTGCGCTATTTAGCATAACTCTCATTCTAGACCTCGGATTGACGTGAAACTTTAAGGACATGCTTATAATTTAGTAAGCAAGGTTATGGTCCGTTCACGTATCCGAAATACTCATTTTATTTTAAAAAGGCCGTTACGGTCAACTTTTAGGCGATTAACGGAAATGCGTAAAAGACTCGGACAATTCATGAACCGATCACAGAGGTCTATACCATCATGTAACCTGGTCCTAAGAGAGTCCTAAGGCATATCTATACCTTACTAAAACGGGTCAGAACTGAAGTCAAAGCAAAAGTCAAACTTTTGCGACATTCGGCTCCGAACCGGGTCAATATAGCAAATGGTCGATTCAAACGAGCGTAAACAAGTTTATATACTTAATATCATGTTTTATGAGTGCCAAAACAGGTTCCATAGCATATACATTACAGATTATGTATAAAACGGCAAAATAGCTTTCTGTTGACTTTTTAAGTGCACGTTTGACCCGACATTTGACATAGTTAGAGTGGTGATCAGAGGGAACCCTTTTAGGGGTTTATTACCCACATAAATACCAACTCATAACTACTTTTGATCCGACAATTCACTGGGCCATTTGTGAATTATCGCTATAACAACCGTTAGTTACGACGGTTTGGTTTATAAGCTAAATCTATGGAAAAACAAGACCACAATGGATGTGAACGACTTACAGAAGTTGTGTCTTGCTTAGAGAGCAGAGAAGAATGCTTGAGAGCTTCTTAGAATGATCAGTTGTGTGTATTTGAGTTGTGTGATTGTTATGAACACAACATGGCTATTTATAGTGAAAAATGAGCTCCAAGATCATTCCACATTGGTCTATACTGATCATGGATGATGGGCAGGTGTCCCATAGAGCTATGGGTCGAGTAGGGGTGCCCATGCCTCATTTATTGATGTTTGATCGTTCACAAGCTCAAAAGGCATGCAATTACAAACTTTCTGCATCTGGGCGTCCAATGCGGCCCGCATGGAGGATCCATGCATGTTTTAATGCGGGCCGCCTGAGATTCAAACTTCAGGCGCGTAAAGGAGGTGGCTCGCGGCCCGCCTCCACTTAACCCAAAACACAACGCGGGTCGCGAGAGGCTTGATTTTCAGGTTTTTAAAATCTTTTATAATCATTACGAAATCCTGGTAATTAATAACGAAATCTTTCGTAATTATTAACCTGACCTTTCGGGTTTGAAGGGGTAACTTTGCGGTTTGGCCCTCGATTATTTACAACTAAGGGCCTCGTGTTATTTACCCGCGTTGTTAAGTCCCCGGTTAGTTTATTAATTATTCAGAAAGCCTTAACTTTCACTGTTGACGCTCTTAACCCTTCTCATATGAATTCGATCATAACTTTCTCGTTTTAAAACGGAACTTCGCGGAATTTATACAGTATATTCTAGTGAGCGTATAATACTGTTACAAAGCCTCGGGAGCGTTAAAGGGTCACTCAGAGGTATAATTAAACATGTTGACACAGTTAACCCCTGTAGCTTGTAATCTCTCACTTTCTTCCGCGTTTCGCTTCCGTACGATCCATGATTCATTCGTTTGAAGGTACAAGCACCACTTAGGGTTACTATACAGTATATTTACCCTTGTTTGACATTTATAACCCTCGAATTTATATACATTCAAGGTTTGTCAATATTGGTCCTTTATTTAATATCAATGCCACGTGTAATCAAATGACACGTGTTAACACATCATTGGACACAAAAATTCAAGGTGTTACATCCTCACCCCCTTAAAATAAATCTCGACCCGAGATTTACTCAAATAAATAGGGGTACTTTTCTTTCATTGTGGCTTCGACTTCCCACGTATATTCGGGACCTCTACGAGCATCCCATTTGACCTTTACAATCGGTACGTGCTTTCTTCGAAGCTTCTTAACCTGTCGATCTTCAATCGACAAAGGTTTTTCTACAAACTTTAAGCTCTCATCTATATGCACATCTGTGTGTGGAATCACCAATGATTCGTCGGCGAAGCACTTTTTGAGATTGCAGATGTGGAACACATTGTGAATTCCATTGAGCTCTTCAGGCAAGTTCAACTTATAGGCAACTGACCCGACACGTTCAATGACCTCAAAAGGTCCTATGTACCTCGGACTCAGCTTGCCCTTCTTGCCGAAACGCATCACCCCTTTCCAGGGCGACACTTTAAGCAATACCTTTTCACCTACATCAAAGTGAAGGTCCATACGCTTTGGATCAGCGTAGCTTTTCTGCCTATCACGGGCAGCCTTGAGACGTTCCCGTATCTGGACAATCTTGTCCGTTGTCTGGAAAACTATCTCTGGTCACGATAATTGGACCTCTCCCACTTCCGCCCAACAAACAGGCGATCTACATTTCCTACCGTATAATGCCTCGAAAGGCGCAGCCTTTATGCTGGTATGGTAGCTATTATTGTAGGAGAATTCGATTAGGGGTAGGTTCTTATCCCAGTTACCACCTAAATCGATTGCACATGCACGAAGCATGTCTTCTAGCGTTTGGATAGTACGCTCACTTTGACCGTCCGTCTGTGGATGGTAAGCCGTACTAAAGTTTAAACGCGTGCCCAAAGATTGCTGGAAACTCTTCCAGAAATGTGACGTGTATCTAGTATCCCTGTCGGAGATAATAGTCACAGGTATGCCGTGTAAGGCTACAATCTTATCAACATACAGTTGGGCTAACATATCGGAGCTATACGTCTCCTTGATGGGTAGAAAATGAGCTGATTTAGTTAGCCTATCGACTATAACCCATATTGTATCGTTTCCTTTCCTGGTTTTTGGTAACTTGGTTATGAAGTCCATAGTTACGCATTCCCACTTCCACTCGGGAAGCTCAGGCTGTTGTAGCAAGCCAGACGGCTTTTGGTGCTCGGCTTTGACTTGAGCACAAGTCAAGCACTTTGCTACGTGGGCGGCTACAGACTTTTTCAAGCCTATCCACCAATAGTTTGCCTTTAAGTCTTGATACATTTTATCTGCACCAGGATGGACCGAATATTTGGAACTATGGGCTTCCTGGAGGATAACATCTCGTAGTCCCCCATACATCGGAACCCATATACGTCCGTTCAGTCTAAGGATTCCATCCTTGCTAAGAGTCAACTGCTCCTCAGTTACTCCTAACTTTTCATTAGGATAATTAGCTTCCAACACAGCCTCTCGTTGTGCAGCTAATATCCTTTCAATTAAATTGTTCTTGACCTCAATGCTCTTGGCATTGATTCGAATAGGTTTTACCCTTTCTTTTCTGCTCAGGGCATCGGCGACTACATTCGCCTTGCCGGGATGGTACCTGATCTCGCAATCATAGTCATTCAAGGTTTCCATCCAACGACGCTGCCTCATGTTCAACTCTTTCTGATTGAACAGGTGCTGGAGGCTTTTGTGATCAGAATAAATCACAAATTTAATACCATAAAGGTAATGCCTCCACAATTTCAGTGCAAATACAACGGCACCCAACTCCAAATCATGGGTGGTGTAATTTTTTTCGTGCACCTTTAATTGCCTTGAAGCATAGGCAATCACCTTGCCCTTCTGCATAAGCACACACCCCATGCCTGTGTGTGATGCATCGCAGTAAACTACGAATTCATCTGTACCTTCAGGTAGTGTCAACACAGGTGCGTTGCTTAGCTTCTGCTTCAGAACTTCGAAGGACTCTTGCTGCTTTGGGCCCCAAATAAATTTTTCTTTCTTCTTGGTTAAGGAAGTCAGGGGCGCAGCAATCCTTGAAAAATTCTCAATAAATCTCCTGTAGTATCCTGCTAATCCCAGGAAACTACGAATTTCGGTAGGCGTCTTTGGCTCTTGCCAGTTCATGACTGCCTCTACCTTAGCGGGATCCACTTGGATACCACGCTCACTTACAACGTGACCTAAAAACTGAACCTCTCGTAGCCAGAATTCACATTTCGAGAATTTGGCGTAGAGTTTCTCACGCTGTAGTAATTCGAGAATGCAACGGAGGTGCTTCTCGTGGTCAGCTTGGCTTTTGGAATATATAAGAATATCGTCGATGAAGACGATGACAAATTTGTCCAAATACGGCTTGCAGACGCGATTCATGAGATCCATGAACGTAGCCGGTGCATTTGTGAGCCCAAAAGGCATCACTAGGAACTCGTAATGACCATAGCGAGTCCTAAATGCTGTCTTATGTACATCTTCATCTCTGACCCTTAGCTGATGATAGCCCGACCTCAAGTCGATTTTTGAGAAGTAGCTTGCTCCTTGCAGCTGATCGAACAGATCGTCGATCCTTGGCAAAGGATATCTATTCTTTATGGTAACTTTGTTTAGCTCTCGGTAATCGATGCACAAACGCATCGATCCGTCCTTCTTCTTTACGAACAGGACAGGTGCTCCCCAGGGAGACGAACTAGGTCTGATAAAACCTTTTCCCAACAGTTCATCCAACTGGGTTCTTAGTTCCTTCATTTCAGTAGGAGCTAGCCTGTAAGGTGCTCTAGCTATAGGAGCTGCTCCTGGTATGATATCTATTCTGAATTCCACTTGTCTATCTGGTGGTAGACCAGGTAGTTCTTCGGGGAAAACCTCAGGATATTCAGAAATGACAGGAAGATCCTCTATCTTCGGCTTAGGCTCTTCAATTATCACCTGAGCCATGTAAATGACACAGCCTCTGTTCAAACACCTAGAAGCTTTGAGCATAGATACATCTTCGGGCAATCCGTACTGTGTATCTCCTCGAATGGTAAGCGATTCACCATTCGGAGTTTTTAACACTATATGCCTTTTGCCGCAAATGATTTGGGCCTGATTACGGGATAACCAGTCCATGCCTAGAACAATGTCGAAACCCGCTAGTTTGAAGGGAAGTAGAGATAGAGGAAAAGAATGGTTCTTAATGGACATTTCACATCCCTCTAGAACAGTGGAGACGGTTTCTATCGTGCCGTCTGCTAACTCTACCTCGTATTTCACATCTAGGGTTTTGATAGGCATATTTAATAGTTGGAAAATTTTTTGGTCTACAAAGGATTTATCGGCGCCTGAATCGAAAAGTACTCTTGCAAATATATTATTTACGAGAAAAGTACCTGTAAGCACATTGTCGTTCAGCACAGCCTCCTTTGCATCCATGCGGAAGACTCTCGCATTTGTCTTTTTGGTCTCCTCCGCCTTCCTGGCATTCTTAGGGCAGTTGCTCTTGATATGCCCCTTTTCATTGCAACCGTAGCAGTTGCGTCCTTGATTTTCTTACAATCTACAGTCTTATGATCCTTGGACTTGCATAGTCCACAGGAAAAAGCCTTTGGCTGAGACTGTGAATTCGACCCAAACCTACATTTCCCAGAGTGGGGTTTCTTGCAGATTTTGCAATTGGGTCTTTCACCAGTTTGCCCATCTTTCTTCGTCTCCGACCCTCTTTTGCCATCACCGTTTCCACGGTGCTTCTTTCCTGACCTTCGTGAGGTATCATCCTCACGTTTCCTCTTCTCAACCTCCTTGCTCCTTAGCGTCCTCAGACGGACAGCATCTAAAGTGAGAGAAAGGAGAGGTCAGTAACTGACCTGAAGGTCGTCGGCCGAGAGGCCTTCACGCTAGCCTTTATCGCAGGCTCCAAGCCCCCAATGAAACGGGCGATTCTTCTAGACTCTGGTGTCACAAGGTACGGAACCAGGCGAGACATCGTATTGAAGCTCGTCAAATAAGCCTGGCAGTCCAGGTTCGTCATCACCAGTGACACAAAGTCAACCTCGATCTTCTCAACCTCATGCTGAGGGCAGTAGTTTTCCTTAATGAGAGCAATAAATTCCTCCCATATCATCTTGTACAGAGCAGACTTACCCGATGCTTGTACCAACGCTCTCCACCATGCCAGGGCCTCGCCCTTAAATGACTGGGACACAAACTTCACCACATCCTTCTCCGCACACCCACTGATGTCCACAATAGTGTCCATCTCGTCCAGCCAGGTGATACAATCGACATCACCCTTTTCCCCTGTGAATTCCCGGGGCTTACAAGACACGAAGTACTTGTAGGTGCAGCCCTTGGCACCGGACGCATCAGTATATTCTCGTTCACGACGAATACTATTCTCAGCGGACGAGTGGTTATCATCATCTTTCTTGGGTTTGGAGAGTGGTTTGGATTGTGACTTTGGTTTGGAGGGTGGTTTTGATACGGTTCTGCCTTGGGACTCAGTATATTGACGATCCAGAGCTGCCTGAACAGCATTGTCAATTAGAGCCTTTAACTGTGCGCCTGTCAAATGCACTGGCGCATTGTCGTAGTCATCTTCATTAGTATGGCTATTCTCTCCATTGGGATCCGTCATTGTAAATTGAATCTGTTACAGAAGATAACAAAATTTTATTCAGGAGATTATTATATAATTGTCTTTTATGACAATTTGTCAACCATGGTAACAGAGACCATATTTGGTTAACTTATTACTCATTTAATCTTAGGATTTGAATATATCCTATTTTAGCTATATCAATAATATTGGCGGCATAAAGCCTAATCACGAGGATGTTTTATAATATTAGCCGAGATTTCAGAGAATCAAAGGCATAGAGGTTTGAACCGTAGTTCTCTTACCCCTTTCTGGCAGGGAGTCATAGACCACCACTGTCTTTTGTCTTTATAAGACAATTATTACGGCCCATAGGCACTACACCACTAATGGATGTTTTAATAAGGTTGGCCCGTAGGCACTACATCACAAATGGATGTTTAATATGATTGGCCCGTAGGCACTACATCACTAATGGATGTTTAAATAAGGTTGGCCCGTAGGCACTACATCACTAATGGATGTTTTAATAAGATTGATCACCTTCATTGGTGATTTAACCCACGATTTTTAAATCATTTAGTTGGGTTTGAAATCCTTAAAGGATTATTGTATGAGAATGACGCGTGTGATTTTAACGAATCACATCTGCCATGAATGTCAACATGCTTGCAGAGGTTAACATGGAATCTGAATCTTTTAATTAAGTCCTACCATCTTGGCCGGATCTTAAAAGACACCAGGCTAGGTTTCACTCTTAAGATTCCTTATTTAGGCAGATCAATTTAAAAGGAATGGTTTTGATTTATTTCATACATATTAAAACAAAACTCATAACATACATTCCATAATCTCAAATACAATCACATATTGCCCTAAATGGGTCTTTCAAATAGTACATACCTCCATAGAGGTTTAAAATAAGTGACAAGTCCACGCAGGGACTAACATAAAATAAGTGTCCATGCAAGGACTAAAAGATAAGCCCACGTAGGGACGGAAATACGATAAGTGTCCACGCAGGGACTTATTTCAAAGTAGAGATTACATTAGTACAACTATTAAGGGCTAGTGGTCACGTTTCTTCTTTTTGCCCTTTAGTAGGTTCGCCAAGCCTTTGAGAAATCCTCGGTGGCTCTTTTTCTCTTCCTCGAACTCTCTCTCCACACGATCTAGTCGATGGAGTATCTCTTCCTGTTCAGAAGGAGAGAAACGTGGTTGTGGCGCTTGTTGCGGAACTGGAGGTCTGGGAGGTATTGGATACCCATGAGCTGAGTAGTCCGGTGCTCCCATGTTCCCATGAGCTCCGTCAGGGTAGCGTGCATTATATCTAGCCGACACCACATATGGGTCGCGCTCATAATTGTAGTTGTAATGTGCTTGCGACGGTTCGAACGGGTTGTAAGCCGTTGGACCCGTGTAAGCAGGTATGGGTTGGTCGTACCCAAATGGTGGTGAATTTGGTGCAGCTGGTGCGGAGTTCGCCTCCTGTATAGGACTTGAAGGTCCTTCTTCTTGTAGTGGCGGATAGTGGCTACTACTAGAGTGTCGAGGGGTGCTGAAGTGGATACCCCCTCCTCCTCGTGTGGACATACGAGCATTCGTCCTCCTACGCCTTGGCGGATCAGGCATTACTGGTTGTGCCGGTGGCGGAGGTGGTGGCGTAACTGCCACAAAGCGTGAATCCTCAGAGGGATCCTGTGGATGTCGCGGTTGTTGTGATGTCTGTTGAGGTGGTGATGCGTGTTGGTGTGTATATAATTTTGATGAGTATTTAAGCCCCTTTTTACACTTTTAGCCAAGTTTTAAATTTATAAAACACGATATTTACTAACACTAAACACACATATGGGCAAGTGCACCCATCGTGGACGTAGTATAGTGTTGGTAAGATACCGAGGTCGTCCAAGGACACAAGAGCTTTTAGTACCGGTTTATCCTCAACGTCTAATCAAATCAAAAAGGTTAGAAAAATGTTTTTAAACTAAGAAAATAAAAACTAACTAAATGCTGAAAAATAAAAATAAAATAAAAACAGATAGACAAGATGAATCACTTGGATCCGACATGTGTATTAGTATAACCTTTGATTATTTTTGCACTTTTACACTTGTTTAAGAGATTATCTTAGTTATTGTAGTAGGCCCCTCTTTTGAAGGCGACGTTACCCTCAACCCAGTAGTTTGAGTCAGCAAGGATACAATCCTAAAGGGTCGGATTATTGAAAGATAATGAATTAAGTTATTAATGCAAATTGTGGTAGGCCCCGCTTTTGGCGGTGACGTTACCCTCGGCTAAGTAGTCTGAGTCAGCAGGGATACAGTCCTAAATAGCCGGGTTATAGTATTAATAGTAGTTAACTTATGAGGGGGTCAAAGAGTTTGGATCCCCGCCATCCAATACCTATGGGCATTGAAGGAGATCCTACTAAATTTGACCCAGGTCCCAAGCAGGACCTCTAAACGCTGAACAAGGTCAAGACACATGACAGGCTTAAAGGAACTTCTGAAGAATTTTTGTTTTATTGATGGTGATTACGTGTCATTCACTGGAGATGAAAAGGGAGGGAAGATCGTTGGAATAGGAGATGTTGTATTTGAAGCACTTACTTTGGAAAATGTCAACTATGTTCTAGAATTGTGCTACAATCTCATGAGCGTATCACAAGTCAGTGATAAAGGAATAGCGGTGCTTTTCAACGACATGGAATGTTTGTTTCTCAAGCCTGAATATGTCGTTCCTGCAGAAATGATCATGCTCACTGTTACATGACAAAACAAGACATACGTGCTCAACATGAAAAATGCCATGACAAATGATAAAACCCGATTCAACCAGCTGGTAACCTGGTTGGAAATGGTTGATTTCCTTGAGTGGAAATGAATCTTGTGATCCAAAATCATTTGTAAATACTCTATCTTTTGTCAATATTAAAAAAAACGTTTGTTGAAAGAAAAACAAGTATCGTGAAGCGTCGCCCACCAAAAAGATTTTCTGACTTTTAAAATTTTATTTTCAGGCAACGGACTTTCGAAAATAAAGATTTTAGGGGGGGGTATTCCAGAAAATCCAATATTAGATGCTTGTGTCTGACTCCTGTTAGAAGAAATGATAGAAAATCGCTAACACTTTGTCATTTCTTGCAAAGCAGAAAACAAAAAGAAATCGGGGTACCAAGCAACGACGTGTCGGTAGATTCAGCAACACCGACGAGTAAACTGCTGTTAGGGAGCAAAACATAATGTCTACACAAGAATTCTGGCTTTTCTCAGGCATTACGCATCTCAGTGGGTAACACGTTGCGGCATATGGCTTAATGGTCTTGAATCTTGCGTTGACAGATTGCCAAAGTCTGAGATTTCGGGTCTTTATATTGGTATTTCATTCGGATGATATTATAGTTGTTCTTCTGCTGCATCCAGATACATGCTGACCTAGACGCTATGATATTCTCTCAATAATAAGTGCCTTAAAAAAAGGCCAAACTGATGCGTGTCAGTGTGTATATATTTTTGATGTATATTTAAGCCCTTTTTACACTTTTAGCCAAGTTTTAAATTTATAAAACACGATATTCACTAACACTAAACACACATATGGGCAAGTGCACCCATCGTGGACGTAGTATAGTGTTGGTAAGATACCGAGGTCGTCCAAGGACACAAGAGCTTTTAATACCGGTTTATCCTCAACGTCTAATCAAATCAAAAAGGTTAGAAAAATGTTTTAAACTAAGAAAAATAAAAACTAACTAAATGCTGAAAATAAAAATAAAATAAAAACAGATAGACAAGATGAATCACTTGGATCCGACACGTGTATTAGTATAACCTTTGATTATTTTCGCACTTTTGCACTTGTTTAAGAGATTATCTTAGTTATTGTAGTAGGCCCCTCTTTTGAAGGCGACGTTACCCTCAACCCAGTAGTTTGAGTCAGCAAGGATACAATCCTAAAGGGTCGGATTATTGAAAGATAATGAATTAAGTTATTAATGCAAATTATGGTAGGCCCCGCTTTTGGCGGCGACGTTACCCTCGGCTAAGTAGTCTGAGTCAGCAGGGATACAGTCCTAAATAGCCGGGTTATAGTATTAATAGTAGTTAACTTATGAGGGGGTCAAAGAGTTTGGATCCCCGCCATCCAATACCTATGGGCATTGAAGGAGATCCTACTAAATTTGACCCAGGTCCCAAGCAGGACCTCTAAACGCTGAACAAGGGCAAGACCCTTACCAAACCGTTCCCTTAACCCCCGACCAGGTAGCCAACATACCTCCATATAGACCGTGGAGATATGAATGGTGAAAATCTTTTATTTTATATAGACAGTAAAATAACGCCAAGACACCACGGACAAACGATAAGGAAAGATCACCTTCAACATAAGTAACTAGTTATTAAAGTCATTAATACAAAACCAAATAAAAAGTGCAAAAGATTAAAAATAAAAAGTATTATACTAAACACTTGTCTTCACCAAGTGATGTAAGAGACTTAGGCAAACATGGCCTTGAATGTCAAGAACTCTTACGATCAATCTTGGATCCCCGAGACGACTCACACACTCTACGATGGACAATGGATGATGGTGGTGGATGATGGTGTTATGGTGGTGGTGGGTGGTGGATGAGGTGTGAGAGAGGTGGTGTGCCAAGGGATGAGAGAGAATGAATCCAAGCTCCTCTATTTATAGGCTGAACAGAAGGCTGGACACGGCCCCGTGTCCGCTGGACACGGCCCCGTGCCCGCCTGACACTCTCTCTCTTCATTAATTGTAATTGCGAATTACAATTAATGCGCCTGCTGTACTTTCACCACGCCCCCGTGCCCGCTGGACACGGCCCCGTGGTGGGCAATGGAAGCTTCTACTGGTTTGTCTTTTCTGCTGCTTCCTGGGCACGCCCCCGTGTTCGCTGGACACGGGGCGTGTTCAGACTCTGTTTCTTCTCCTTTGCTTTGGGAGGTGCCGTTGAGGGTCCGGGCAGTCTACTTTTGTTCCTTTTCTTGTATTTATGGTAGAATTAGTTGTCTTTTTGCTTCTTTTGTGATTTTGAGCTCATTTCATCCTGAAAATACAAAAGGAAGACAAAAACACTCTTTTTCCAACATTAGTACTTAAAAAGGGTTAGTTTTATGCCTTAATTGATGTGATTTATATGTTGCATTTTACACACATCAAATACCCCCACACTTGAACTTTTGCTTGTCCTCAAGCAAAACTCTTTAAATGTGGCTTACACTCCCAAATGGAATAGGTAGAAGAGAAGTTTTTTAGCTTGTCCTAGAGTGTCGGGAATCCAAGGTTTTTATAGGTTTTATTTTTATTTATTTACAATCCTATTCGTTATGATTTATTTTGAACTTTTCATAAGATAAATTACTTATTTGGGCATAGCATGCCTTATTAAAATTCCATTTATATACAAGTTCACATACCTCACGGGAGATCACTCAACACTCGGCTGAAGGTGTATATTTTAGTGAATCACTCGAGAGCGGCACGGAACTTACGCCTTCCATAGGCTTGCCAAGCAATCAATCCTCCTCCTTTTTAACTTTTTACCTTTGTAAATATCAAGAGGACTTTTGGGTGAAGGGTTAGGCTTGGGTAAAAGGTGGGTGGTTGGGTTAGTGGTTAGTAAAAAGGGCGAAAATCGTAAAAAGCGTCGGTTTTCGTAAAATACCTTGTTTTTATTTTGAAGTATTTCTCCAAACAAGCTTTTTTTATAGCTTTTGTTTGTTTTTGACTTCATCATCATTTTTTTTTCAAGGAAAGGCGAGTTTACGAAAAACCGAGCTTGTTACTAAAATAAAGGGTGAAAAATAAAAAGGTTTTTGGTGGGTAAAAAGGGTTTTTGGGGTAATGAAATGAAAGGTTTAGGCTCAAAGGGGCTATCTAGGGGGATTTTGGGTAGGTAAAAAAAATGAAAAATAATGGTTTTGAAAGAAAAATGGTTAGTCCTAATGCCTCCATCATTTACTTACTTGGGTTTAAGTTGGTAAGGACCGGGAATGTATCGTCGTGGCAAGTTCTAGATTTGTAAGAACCGAGCGGCTATTCACACAAGAAATGAAAAATGAGCATTTAGTCTAAATATCTATATTTTTATGCTCAATAAAGGCTCAAAACTCACTTTTGTGGGAATGGGTTTTTAATGTGACCAAGTATATATAATCAAAATTTTAACTAGACTTGTTATGCCCTTTCATAATTTTCTTATGTTGGTTCTTTTTTTATCACGACGCTATCGGTTGTAAACTTGTAAAAAATATAACCTTTTTAGAACTTGTTATTCCCAACTTAAACTAAGACAAGTAAATAAAAAAAATGAAAAAGTTTTTGAAAAAAATTGGGGTGTTTAGCGGTTCCAATAGAGTTTTGTGTAAGGCTTGTGTTTAGGATTTTGCAAAATTTCAAGGTTTTAGCATCCCCCCCACACTTAAATTACACATTGTCCTCAATGTGTCCAAAAATAAAGTTTTTGGTTGATTAGAATGTGTAAAAGTGGGTTTAAAAGCAAAGTTTTGTGTTACTGGCATCCTGGACATGGCCCCGTGTTGACCGGGCACGGCCCCGTGGTCAAGTGCCAGTAACAAAAATTAGAGAATTGAAACAGAAGCCTGGACACGGGGGCGTGTCCGCTGAACACGGCCCGTGTCCAGTTACCTGAACTGGGTGATTTTCTGCAGGGGGCTCAACACGGGGCCGTGTTGGTTGGGCACGGCCCGTGTTGAGCCTTCTGTGATGGAGATTTTTGTCGGGTTGCTCTGTTCTTTGTGCATGGTTTCATTTTTCTCGTTCCCTTTTTCATCCATTACCACCATGAGTGTGTTTTATACTCAAGACAACCATCAATCATAAAAACCATCATAACATTACTAATCATAGAGGGACATTACATAAAGATAAAGATAAAAATTACATAAATATTAAACTTATGGAGTTCTAGCCCTATGTTTTATTTTAATTTAGCAAAATTTCCAAGAAGCTACTAATCTTGGTTAGATAAGGCTTTGTAGAACTCCTACTTCCGGGTGTGGTTCTCCTCATATGTCGGCAAGCCACTCCTCTACCTCCCTTGGAAGGAGAAAAGAGGGCTCGTTCGCATTAGTTTGAGGAGTTTCAACTTCCGCTGGAACTTCTTGTGGGTTTTCCATGGGAGGTTCTGCGGGAAAGTCTCCCCACCCGGTAGGGTTGTTAACACCGAGTGCCAAGTTCCAATCTTGTTGTGGAAGGACTGGTTCCATAGGAGGTGCTACCAAAATGGTCGTACCACGAGCAGGTTCTGTTGGATCAGTATCTTCATCCATATGGTCTTCGGAGAAGTGATCTTGTGGCCCTAATGGAACAAAGCCTGAAGGTTCCTGTATATAGTCAGCTGGATTAAACTGACCTATGAAGTATGGAGTAGGGTCGTCGTAATTTCGGTGCGATACCGAACGTTGTAGAGGTATGAAGGAAGGTTGTGGGTTGTTGGGATCATTCTCTGAGTTTGGCCCAAAGGAGTGCCGGTATGATGGCGTCGAGCTGTGCGAGGTGGAATGCCTCGCAGGTTCGTAAAGATCTCTTCGTCGTTGTGGTTCTTCGCTCCTTGTCATTGAAGGAGGTCTTGTACCTGACGGTCCAGCTTCGTGATCGTGATGCGTCACGATATCTCCTCTGCCTCTTCTTCCCCTTCCTCTTCCTCGAAATATAACAGGTGGCATTTTTCCTGCTTTATAAAACTTTAAATACCAATAATAAAAGAAAAAGACAAAATTGGAATAACAATTCGAATTTGTCCTAAGTTCTTGTCTAGACTCAAGTATGTGCAATTGTGTCACTGAGATTAAACACATTGCCAAACGTGTTTAATTCACTCAATGTTGGCTCTGATACCAACCTGTCACACCCCGATTTCCACGTGTATCACCGGTGGGCCCGGTGGGGGATTACCGTGACGTAGTTGGCAACAATATAGTCAAACCACACAATTATATAAATGCACAGCAGAAGCTTAAAGATAAATATATACTTCAACCTCTGGTTGTAATATCAAATGTATTACAGAAGTCGAATGTATCCACAGCGGATCAAAATAATAAAATATTGTTCATTCAGATACGGCATCGAGTTTGCGAGACTATTCGTGATGCTTAGGAAGCTAATACCAGCCAATTTCGTATAGTACCTGCACTTAATCTTTTTGGGGAAAATACGTCAGTTTACACTGGTAAATACATTCAACTGACACATTTGAAAATGTTTATTAAAATTGATTTGAATGCACAAGGCACAAACTCTTTTATAACTTGGGAAAATTATTAAAATCTTGTGAACGTATTACATGTTCTTTTATGCGTTCAGTAGCCCGGATCGTGCCGGGTTAAAGATTAATAGACACACCACATTGCGTAAAACCGTAGTATAGAAACCAACGGCTACGTCTTTTAATTAAATGTCGACAATATATACGGGTGTACGCCTACACCGGGATGTCGATGGTCGTGGCCATTTCGTAAAATGATGCCAAGGATATCCGGGACAACGGTCATTAACCCCCCAAAGGCTTTTAAGAAACAAAACTGTTTAAATGAGCCGATCACATTATACAAATTAACCACCTCAGCGATGGAAGATATGATGCTCAATCAAGCGGTATTATTATACCGTATCCCAAGCCCGTATAGGGAAAATAAGTTAAAAGTATTTACCTTTGCAAGTATATTCCTTAATTTGATTAAATCACCGATAGCTTTTACTGGGGCTCCTAATCTGGAACGAAGGTTTTAATCAACCTCTTAGAATCCTAACGGGTCTCATATTAGCCGTAGCCTAGACCGGTTGGTTCCGATATATAGGTATGGTTTAATCGCGTGAAAGGCGAAAACCGAGAATGGAGTGTGATTATGCCCCATCAAGTTCAGAGACTTGTTTTATATAGGTTTAAGGTTCACACTCTGGATTTTGGGGTTCAAATAATATAATTTGACCCGTATCGGCTAATTTATGAAAACTAGTTCCATAAGCCGAACCGTGCGCGCAATAGGCGAAACGGTTAACCATGAGAGTCTTACGCTTATTTCCTAAGTCAATATGCCTTAAAGAGGTTGTGGTATCAGTAGGATACCTTCCGTGATGCCCGTAACGAGTTTAAGTTTATATTATGCCCCGTAGGGGTTTTTCGGTCATTTTAAAGACTTTTAAAGGGCTTTTCGAGTTCTACAGGAAATCTGAGTTTCCCGAACAGTTTATAAAGTCTAAAATACTTTATTTATTATTTAAAATCAATGGCAACTGGAATCGGGTCAAAAGACCTCGTAGAACTCAAGTTTTGGCCGAAAAGGGTATATTCGGTATTTACCAAACTGTAGCCATAACCGCATGTTATGAGCAAGGTAAAAATTATTAAAAATCTTTAAAATTCCAAAAATATTATTTTACTACAGTGGGTAAAAGTTTTGGAGACGAAATCTTGGTTTAGATGGGTGTTATGCTAATTGCGCCGTTTATTACAAAAGTTTCTTATAATTGCGCTATTTAGCATAACTCTCATTCTAGACCTCGGATTGACGTGAAACTTTAAGGACATGCTTATAATTTAGTAAGCAAGGTTATGGTCCGTTCACGTGTCCGAAATACTCGTTTTATTTTAAAAAGGCTGTTACGGTCAACTTTTAGGCGATTAACGGAAATGCGTAAAAGACTCGGACAATTCATGAACCGATCACAGAGGTCTATACCATCATGTAACCTGGTCCTAAGAGAGTCCTAAGGCATATCTATACCTTACTAAAACGGGTCAGAACTGAAGTCAAAGCAAAAGTCAAACTTTTACGACATTCGGCTCCGAACCGGGTCAATATAGCAAATGGTCGATTCAAACGAGCATAAACAAGTTTATATACTTAATATCATGTTTTACGAGTGCCAAAACAAGTTTCATAGCATATACATTACAGATTATGTATAAAACGGCAAAATAGCTTTCTGTTGACTTTTTAAGTGCACGTTTGACCCGACATTTGACATAGTTAGAGTGGTGATCAGAGGGAACCCTTTTAGGGGTTTATTACCCACATAAATACCAACTCATAACTACTTTTGATCCGACAATTCACTAGACCATTTATGAATTATCGCTATAACAACCGTTAGTTACGACGGTTTGGTTTATAAGCTAAATCTATGGAAAAACAAGACCACAATGGATGTGAACGACTTACAGAAGTTGTGTCTTGCTTAGAGAGCAGAGAAGAATGCTTGAGAGCTTCTTAGAATGATCAGTTGTGTGTATTTGAGTTGTGTGATTGTTATGAACACAACATGGCTATTTATAGTGAAAAATGAGCTCCAAGATCATTCCACATTGGTCTATACTGATCATGGATGATGGGCAGGTGTCCCATAGAGCTATGGGTCGAGTAGGGGTGCCCATGCCTCATTTATTGATGTTTGATCGTTCACAAGCTCAAAAGGCATGCAATTACAAACTTTCTGCATCTGGGCGTCCAATGCGGCCCGCATGGAGGATCCATGCATGTTTTAATGCGGGCCGCCTGAGATTCAAACTTCAGGCGCGTAAAGGAGGTGGCTCGCGGCCCGCCTCCACTTAACCCAAAACACAACGCGGGTCGCGAGAGGCTTGATTTTCAGGTTTTTAAAATCTTTTATAATCATTACGAAATCCTGGTAATTAATAACGAAATCTTTCGTAATTATTAACCTGACCTTTCGGGTTTGAAGGGGTAACTTTGCGGTTTGGCCCTCGATTATTTACAACTAAGGGCCTCGTGTTATTTACCTGCGTTGTTAAGTCCCCGGTTAGTTTATTAATTATTCAGAAAGCCTTAACTTTCACTGTTGACGCTCTTAACCCTTCTCATACGAATTCGATCATAACTTTCTCGTTTTAAAACAGAACTTCGCGGAATTTATACAGTATATTCTAGTGAGCGTATAATACTGTTACAAAGCCTCGGGAGCGTTAAAGGGTCACTCAGAGGTATAATTAAACATGTTGACACAGTTAACCCCTGTAGCTTGTAATCTCTCACTTTCTTCCGCGTTTCGCTTCCGTACGATCCATGATTCATTCGTTTGAAGGTACAAGCACCACTTAGGGTTACTATACAGTATATTTACCCTTGTTTGACATTTATAACCCTCGAATTTATATACATTCAAGGTTTGTCAATATTGGTCCTTTATTTAATATCAATGCCACGTGTAATCAAATGACACGTGTTAACACATCATTGGACACAAAAATTCGAGGTGTTACAATATTCATGTCGTACGCGTACTATTGCAACATAAATCTACGCTATTGGGTTACGTATCTAAAACATTGCAAGGGGTTGAGACGTTTACGTTTTGAAATAGTCTCAGTTGTTAGTGTTGTGTTGCTTCTTGTCTTCCCGAGCCAAAAACAAGGTTGTAAACACCATAAAAAATGTTAGAAGAGTAGAAGACACATAAACAAACAATATATGTAGTATGTACGTGACGACGGGCCAATGGATTGCTCCATTTACCCGGTTTGGGCTGATGCCACAAAAGCCCAACACATAAGGCCCACAGATGAATTTACTTCTCCATTAAGGCTTTCCCCATATGAATACGAGCGGGAAATAAGAATTTAGAAAAGAAAAGGAGCATTTAATGTCCGATGTAAATGGCATCTTGGCTGGCACGGTACTTCTCCAGCCGTAAACATTAAATGAGGCTATCATCTCGCCGCTGGGGGTCAGACACGTGTCTGAGCCCCCCGAAGACTATCAGAAACCGTTGGATCACCTTAACCAATATCCCACATGCAAGATAAGGTTACTTGCTTATATAAGAAGAGGAAAATGGTAACAAGAAGGTATGAACACATTTAACACACTCTCATTTACTCTCCTTTCATTGGTTCCGACCAATATTCTTACACATTAAACACACTCAAGCATTTATTAGATTTACACCTTGGAGGAACTATTCCGGTGATCATACTCATCGGAATAAACTCCTTTCATTCTCCGGCAAGTTTACTTACTCTTACGCCAGAGCTTGGTCACGGATCCCCCTCCCGGGGTCCCCCGTGGCGAGGCTAACGGTTTATTCTTTTGTAGCAACGAAGACAGAGGCATCTTGACATCAGCGAAGATCCATTTAGCGTCAACCGGGATTTGGGTATTCGACATTGGCGCCATCCGTGGGACACCAGTCTGACCGGTGTTTCCACACTAAACTCCGACGTTAAGGATAGCCCTTTTCACAAGCAGCAGTATGTCAACCCCACCCAACACACGTACCATCCAGACGGCACAAAGTGATCATGATAAGGTCACAGTAGAAGATATAACTCATGAAGAAGGAAATGAGAATCAAGTGGAAAATCTGGAAAGAGAGGAACCTATCACTCCAGATTTCGTAGCCATGCACAGGGAGAAGTTAAAAAAGTGTCTTGAAGATTTGGAGAGGCAAGAGAAGCTTAACAGCCTTATGGCTAGATTTTCCTTTGATACACCTTCCAAGCAGGAAGGGACGGACCCTCAAAACAGGGGCATCGGTGATGACCCACTAGAAACGTTCATGACAGCTCTTCGACAGATGTCCTCGGAGGAAAGGGAGGATCTCATCACGGGAAAGAAACCGAAAGGAAAAGAGAAAGAAAAGGAAAACCAAAATGATGATGGCTTGGATCAACCCTACCTCCCACGAGACTTAGCTGAAGTCTCAAAATTCCCACGAGACTTAGCTGAAGTCTGACGCCCTTAGTAAGCTGGCCTCAATAGCATTCGACCACCTAGCAAGAGAAGTCAAAATGGAAGTCCTGACTTCCCCCTCCCTCGGCGCAGAAGAGGTGGCTGCAGTTGAAAATACACAAGAAACATGGATGACACCAATTATAAAGTTCCTCAGAGACGGAACCCTACCTGAGAGGGATTAGGCAGCCAGAAAGGTGAGGGTCAAGGCCCTGCAATATGAGCTGATTGATGGGGAGCTGTATCGAAGATCATACCTGGGCCCGTCCCTGAAATGTGTTGACATAGAAGAGGCTGAGTATGTGATTAGGGAAATACATGAAGGGATTTGCGGAATGCATTCGGGGCCAAGGACGGTAGTAGCAAAGGCAATGAATGCAGGGTTCTATTGGCCTCAAATGTATGAGACAACTTCCAAAGAAATCAAGAAATATGACAACTGCCAGGTACAAGCACCTATGACCCATCGACATAAGCATCCAATGATACCCGTCTCAACATCCTGGCCCTTCCAGAAGTGGGCCATTGACATAATAGGGCCGTTTTCGGAGGGTCCAGGAGGGGTCAAATATGTGGTAGTCGCCATCGATTATTTTACTAAGTGGATAGAAGCAAGACCCTTAGCAAAAATAACCGGGGAACAGATGAGGCGATTTGTACTAGACAACATCATTTGTAGATACGGGGTCCCAAAAGAGCTGGTAAGTGACAACGGCGTCCAATTTGCGGGAAGGCCCTTCAGACCCTGGTGTGAACAGATGCACATACAGCAGGTATTTACCTCCATCACCCACGCTCAAAGCAATGGATTGGTAGAAAGAGCCAATCAAAGCATTATCAAGGGAATGAAAGCGAGACTCGGGAGGAAGCAAAAAGGATGGCTGTAGGAACTACCATTTGTATTATGGGCATATAGGACCACTCCTAAAGATTGCAACGGGGAGACTCCTTTCAGCCTAACTTACGGGACGGAAGCTGTTATCCCGGCTGAAATAGGATCCCCAACTGCCCGAATGAAGCTCAGGGAGGAGGAGAACGAGCAGGACCTCCGGATGAACCTAAACCTTTTGGAGGAAAGTAGAGAGGTGGCAGCAATCAGTGAGGCCAAATACAAGAAGCAGCTGGAAAGTTATTACAACGCCAAGATGAAAAAGCTCAGCCTCGTCCCAGGGGATTTGGTTCTAAGAGCAAACGAAGCCAGCCTACAGGAGAACACCGGAAAACTAGACCCCAATTGGGAAGGACCCTACCGAGTTGTATGGGCAAACGACAAGGGAAGCTGCAAATTGGAAACACTCCAAGGCAAGGAGGTCCCCAGAACATGGAACCTCATGCAACTTAGGAAGTACCACATATGAGGGGTAAACCCCCGGAAAAACGGCCAAGGAGCCACTTTTGTAATATTTAACTATTAATCTGGGGCTTGCCCCCAAGGACAGATCTTTTGTAACAACTTATGCTGGGAAGTTTAATCCCCAAATGTATGAAAAATGGCCAACTAGCCTGTCCTCTTTTGACAAAATAACAGGTATTATATCTAGGCAGACGTGCCCAAAAACACTATAAAACCTAACTAAATAAATGAGCACACGTGTACAAGGTATATCAAACATGCCAAAAGCCCGGCCATGGGGCAAAATTGGGTCTAGCTAACCCAAAGAAAGCGGACAAAACAAACCAAAAACATAATATCATATTATAAACTTGTCCGACTATTGGCCTCGAACAGACAATCCTGGTTTACCAGGCAAACCATAAGCACAACGCATCTCTGTAAATAAACTACAAAAAGAGACCATTCTTTATTCATTCGCAGAACAAATGTACAAGGAAAAGCCTTCATAACTTTGGCAAAAGCAGCTAAAATACAAGGCAATAAACACAACAAATTCAACCAAAAAAGACCAAAGCACAGCTTCCCGCAAAACAGCCCAAGGATCCTCAGGGAAGCACCAACTCGATCCTCGGCAAAGATTCCTGTAAGACAGAAAACACAACAAAGAGCAAGCAAGAGACGGGATAACAACATACAGTCATAAGTCATACGATTAGATACTAAGGAGAACCCCCACACAAAGGTTCCCCTTCCAAACATCAAAAAGTTTAAAGTGTTCCAGGGAAAGTAATTATCCGTATTACAACCACATCGAAAGAAGCAAATGTTTAGAAATTACCGAGGGGCATCCCCAGACAAAGACGGCGGAGACGAGGGACCAGCAGAGGAAAATAGGGCCTTCAATTCATCTATCGATATCATGGGATGCTCCAGGATCTTCTTAAGAATGGCCGGGGTCTTGCTCCCAAACTCCTCATCTAGCTTGGATAGTCTCTTCTTAGCCTTGGAGTTGTACAGCGGGGTCTCCTTCCTACCCAGACCCTGAGCAGAATAAGCATAGCCATCCTTCAGCCCAGCCTGGTAGCCAACGTCCCGGTAGGCCCTATATATCTCTTCCAAGCCACTCTTAAACTCCTCTGACTGAGAAACGGTAATAAGAAAAACCCCAAAGCCTTCAGTGATCAACCAGTGTTTCTCCTTAGCCAGCCGCTGGTTGTCATCAGAGGTTATCCCATAGTCGGCATACATGGTATTCAACTGCTCCTGGGAAACAGAGCCAACTTCCTTTAGATGATTTAACTCAGCAACCAGCTCTTCCTTCTCCTCCACCAACGTCGCCATCTCCTTCTCCCAAGCTTGTTCCTTTCGCTCCAGCAAGGCTCCAGCCCCCTGACCTGGAAACACCATAAAAAGTCTAAAACAGTTGTAAAATAAAAAAAAAGAAGGAAGGAGGAGGGAGAAGCTATGTACCTTCTCCTCCTGCAATTTTCTCTCAGCATCGACCACCTGGCACCTAAGTGCGGCAGCAATAGATTGGGAGGACTTGAGCTCAACCTTGAGTCCTTCATTCACCCTCCTTAAATCATCGATCCGCTGCAGCATGCCAGCACCCCTGAAAAAGCTCTCACAAAGAGACATGTTATACTGATCCTCAAAAAGATCATCCCTCAAAGCAGAGTTCACAAACTTATGGGAGGGAGGAACAACATGAGTAAGAAAGTCCCTAGCAGCCTCAGGAGTCCCTATCACTGAAGAATGAGATACTTTCCATTTGGGGACATATGTGAGAGGGATAACATCAGCAAACAAAGGAGCCAAAGAGGACCGATGAGCAGGACCTTCAAGGAGAGTGGGTTTACTGGTCCCCGTAGCATGAGAAGGTGAAAGTTCAAAAGGTGAAGAAAAACTAGCTATGCCCACCTCTGAAGTCTTATCCCGAACACGGGAAGAAGAGGGACCAGTGGGGATTTCTATGGGATCATGAGAACTTCCCTGCACAACAAGATGAAAAACATCAAAAACAAGACAGAGGGCAAATAGGCAGGAGAAAGAAGAGAGCAGGAGGAAAAAGAAACCTACAAACAAAGGTGCGTTCACAAGACTTGAAGACCTCAGGTGTTTGGACAAGGAACCCTTGATTCCAACAGGGGGAAGATCGGAAACAGCCTTCGACGAAGGAGGAAGCTTCTGTCCGCTAGCACTCCGGAGCCTTTGCCGGATATCACAGGGAGCAGGGGTTGGCCTAGGACTTGCGGCGTTCCTCTTACGAACTAAACGAACCTCCAGAGCTTCATCATCACTTTGATCAGAATGCCGAACAGGGGGGAGATCAGGGGAACTCTCCTCCCCATCGGAAAGGACCCCTCATCGCCTCCCACAGCGACAGAACCCCCAGCCTGGGCAGAACCCCCGGTAACCTGTATCTCCACATTCCAGCCAGGATCAACTTCATCACCAACTATAAACTTGACATCCCTGGAATCGCTTTGAAGCAACCTCCACAAAGTTAACTCTGCACAAGAAAAACACTAAAGATGATTGCACAAATACCAAGGCACAAAAGAAAACAACAGCAAATCCAGAATAAAAGACACCTTTTTTGCCAAAAAAGGCCTTGGGACGAACCGGGTAGGAAGGGCTCAACCCCCCCATGGCAAGAATCCCCTCGGAAAAGGTAAAGGCCCTCGTTGGGTTTTCGTACATCCGTTTCCACTGAACGGTTTCGGTAGCAGACAGGGTAGGAACAGCATCCTCAATAACGGCCTCAGCATCTCTTGGCAGTGGAGATTCCGGTATCATGGCAGCAGAGACAAAAATAAACCTACTCTTCCAATCCTTCGGGTAGGTAGAAGTTGGCATAAAGGAGTAACAGGGTTTCGACACGCTGTTCTGTCGCTTGGCAAAAGTAAACCAATCTCCGTCAGAGATTATTTTATAGAACATGCAGAACAAAGGGACAGAGGGCTCGCCGGAAACGGCTGCACAAGACAACTCGAAGTGCACCACTCTCATAAAACCTAAGGGATGCAACTGAGAGAAGTGAACCCCAAAGTGGCGAAGCAAAGCAACCTTGAAAGGTGAAAGAGGATACCGGACTCCACAAGAGGAAAATGCCAGTGTATAAAGAGGAATTCTGTCCGGCGTACATTCAGCCGATTCATTAGGGCCCGACAAGGAGGGAGAAAACTGCTCGGGAATGTTGTATGTCTCGACAAAGGACTTCAAGTCCTTCGCTGTCAAGACCGATCTTATCGCTGAACGGCCGGAGCGACTCATGACAGATAAAGAAAAATGGCGATCGGAGAAATGTTAAGAGAATGAGAAACAGAGGATGATAATGGAAACAGGACGAGAATTCAAGAAGGCTAAGAGGGTATTTAAAGAGATAATTGATAGTGGTGATAACCGTCACATCAACGCCCCTTCAAAATTCAAATAAGGGGGCACGTGTATTGATGGGATTAAACCCCGCCATTAATATTCGGCAGACTAGTAGGGGATAAATAATGATCACTTGAGATACGGGCCCACATGTTCTAGCCAAAGGATTACCTTTTGAAAAACAGGTATAGCTCAGCCCCGGATCATGAGCCTTGGGACTCAGAGCCAGGGACTAAAGATGACTTGACGACGGGCCAATGGATTGCTCCATTTACCCGGTTTGGGCTGATGCCACAAAAGCCCAATACATAAGGCCCACAGATGAATTTACTTCTCCATTAAGGCTTTCCCCATATGAATACGAGTGGGAAATAAGAATTTAGAAAAGAAAAGGAGCATTTAATGTCCGATGTAAATGGCATCTTGGCTGGCAAGGTACTTCTCCAGCCGTAAACATTAAATGAGGCTATCATCTCGCCGCTGGGGGGTCAGACACGTGTCTGAGCCCCCTGAAGACTATCAGAAACCGTTGGATCACCTTAACCAATATCCCACATGCAAGATAAGGTTACTTGCTTATATAAGAAGAGGAAAATGGTAACAAGAAGGTATGAACACATTTAACACACTCTCATTTACTCTCCTTTCATTGGTTCCGACCAATATTCTTACACATTAAACACACTCAAGCATTTATTAGATTCACACCTTGGGGGAACTATTCCGGTGTCGGAATAAACTCCTTTCGTTCTCCGGCAAGTTTACTTACTCTTACGCCGGAGCTTGGTCACGGATCCCCCTCCCGGGGTCCCCCGTGGCGAGGCTAACGGTTTATTCTTTTGTAGCAACGAATACAGAGGCATCTTGACGTCAGCGAAGATCCATTTAACGTCAACCGGGATTTGGGTATTCGACAGTACGTATGATCTCTATAAATGTATGTAAATAGTTTCCATCGGTGAATTTCAACAGGTCTGGACCGTCCGGGTTCAACAGTTTCACATAGAGGTGTACAAAAAACCGGTTTTAGGACCAAAACCGGGAAAAAAAACCGAAACCGATTTTTTTTTTTAAAAAACCGGTTTCAACCCGAACTGAACCGGCGGTTTGTATACCGGTTAGTACTCTTGATCTTTGAAATCGATTAAAAACTGAAACCGGTTTTTTGTCCTAAATCGGTTAAAAAACCAAACCGGTTTTCAAGAAACGGTTTAAAAAAACCGATTTAAAAAATAAAACCGATTTGTATTTTCACATCTGTTTTTTCACATCAAAAAATACAAAAATGTTGTTTGTTTAATTTTGGCAACCGTCCAATAATTTGGGGAACAAAAAAAACATCACATTTTGAAAAAAAATGTACTAAATACAAATTGACCAATAAAAGATAGTGTTGACCATAGATTTATTACATGTCTATTATATAAATTGATGAGTTTATAATAAAAACTAATAAGCCAATGAGATGGTGGTGGAGTGGTAAGGGAGAGACTTGGTGTTCTAAGCACTGTCGTGCCTTCGGGAGAGTGTTCACGGGCTTCGGCTCTAGGTGAGAGTTTTCTCCTGTTCGGAGGCGAGTGTAACCCGATGTGGTGAATTTCGCTAGTAACTCGTTTGGAGGATTCGTTAACCGTTAAAAAAATAAAAACTAATAAATAAAATATTTTTTAATTAAATAATAATTTATTTATTATTACATCAAATCTACCATAGTAAATATGCATACTTTTTCGGTTTTTCCAAGATTCACCAAATCTACCCCTATAACCTTGTCTTTAGATTTGGACTTAACTAACACCCCTTTCATTTTCCAAACTAAATTCCCATCTACACATTCATTAACCAATCAAACAACACAACACAACACAACACATATCTTCTTCCTCTTCTTCATCATTACACTTCAACACCTACTTTCCCAAAATCACCATCTTTCTTGATCTATTTTCCAAGACATGCTTCTTTATTAACTTCAAACACTCTATTCCCTCACATGGTTAGTAGTTCTTCATCATACATATTCTAGTATCTTGGATCTTGTTTTTCACTTCATGTTTTTCATCTTCATGGTTCTTTCTACTTCAAGTTGTTGAAATTTTCACTTGAAACTAACACTTGTTTTGGTTATCTTGACAGAAGTTGTTACTAGTTTTATAAGTTTTACAAGTTTCTTGATTGGTTAACATATGGGTAGGGGTAGGGGGAAAGGGAAGAAGTTGAGTTTAACATACAACAATGGTGATCCTGCAAATGAAGAAGATAAACAAAAGGGTAGGCTTGAAAAGCCATTAATGAATGAAGATGATGAAGATATTGAAAAGATTGAGGAAAATGATGATGATATAGATGATGAAAATGCAAGTTCTAATGTGAATGGGAATAATAAGAGGAAAAGAGACAAAGTGGGAAAGAAGAAGGGTGATTTGGTAAAAGAGGAAAGCGCGAGTGGGGCCGGGTCTAAAGGTTTTCGTCATGTCGGGAGTCGAAGGAAAAACAAACCTCATCGAGCAGCCGAAGTTGGTGTCGAATGCACGTGAAAAAAATGACCAATTTACCCTTCGTTTGAGGTCTATCGTCGGTTTTAAGTCATGTTATGTTTTCACTTTGATCTTTAGGAACCGGTTTCTTGCATCGGTTCTCGTGTATTATGTTCGTGGGACCGATGAAATATCCCTATATTATCTTGTTTAGTTTTTGTTTTTCTTTTTGGGTTTTGTTCCAAATATCTTGTGAATTTATGTATGATTTTAGCTATAGAGTTAAACTTGTTGGGTATGAAACTTGATTTGAAGGGACATTTTGTAAAATGTTTTGGTCAAATAATAATAACAGTTTTGCTTAAATGTTTAGTGATGGAGGTTGTTGTTGCTTAGGTGAGTAATGGTTGGTGTTGTTGAGATTTCATTCTCAACTGTGGTCCAAACCAGTGGGCTGTAGGCCCGGTTAGTGATGAGGACCAACTTGTAGTACTTTTTGTGGCCCAGCCCATCATAGCTGTGTTGAGGTAAAACGAATAAGTTATTGTCATCCATCCTGTTGCTAGAGATGCACAAAACTGGATTTTAGGCTAAACGGGTTCGGTTTTTGGATCGAGTCAAAGAAAGTCAAACCCAGAGTCTAAAACTTGTTTATACGGGGAGTTTTATCCCGTTTGGTTTGGTTTGGTTTTAACCGGTTTCAACGGAGAAACTCTCAAACCGATTTAGAACTGGTGGTTCGGTTTCACCCAAACCGGTTTATTTAGTTTTACAACCGGTTTCGGATCGAGGTCCGGGTTTCGAGATGCAACTCTACCTGTAGCTGAAATTGGACACAATAGGCATGTGCGAAGCTTCTAAGGAGTGGGAGGGGGCGGCTAAATTACAATTTTCGAGCAGTGTTACACGAAATGAACTTATTCCATATCAAAATAAAACAAAACTAAACCATGGATAATGACCTTATTACCACACAAACCATTACTCGAGCATAACTGACAAGGAGCCGAACTGAACCGAACCGAACCAAACCAAACCAATTAGATGGATATGCTGTTTGGAACACCTTTCCCGGTCACACCTCTATCAGAACACGGCTTCATGATTTGGTACGGAACCAACCCTGCACCACTTCGGTTTGTTAAAAGCGGATCATTGTTTCTCGAGTCTATAATGCTTTCCAGCTGGTTTAGCGTTTCTTGAAACTCCAAAAACGCTGCATTTATAGCAGGTTCCGCAGCCCATGCTGGCTCAATGGTTCCACCAATATACTCCTCATCCGGTGAATGACTAGATAAAACATCTAAAACCGCCATTACTTTCGTAGCTTGGATTTGGGATGGGAAACAACTCAATAACACATCCTCGGGACGTTTTATAAACGACTGCCATTCTTCGTCTGTGGGGTCTTCGTTAGGCATTTTAAGTCTCGCCATTGTTGGCCTGTTGGGGAAGTAACCAGCAAAGTCGTATTGACCAAAGTTGACCGCTGAATGGTGACCAGAACTCACCCACATGATGGTTGAAACGATTCCTATTAGATCGTCTTGGGTTTTGAGTTGTGGCCACCATGGTTCGTCTTTCTTGTCTCCATGACCAACTGTACGGATTTCATTCCACCATGCTTGCAGCTCTTCGTCAGATTCCACAAGATTTGCTTGCGGGTAGTAGTAGTTGACATAAGAAGCAGCCCATTGTTTGATGGCATCATAAATAAGTAGACCATCATTCGCAAATGGGTAATCCTCGATTGTTAGTTTCACACCGTGTGGTGCAGTTGAATCTTCAACCGCCATACCCCTGAACGATACCAAATCATAACATTAATTTCAGCTAGTTTCTAACTTCCTTCGTTACAGTTATAAGAGTAAAATGCGATTTTCATCCCTGAGTCTGGATCCAAAGGGTTTGAAATCTTGCCATTGTCATTTGGCTCGTTAACTCCATCCATTTTTCTCCGTTAAGTCAGAGGTATTTTCGTCTTTTTTGTTAACTTAAAGGGCTATTCGGTCTTTTGAATACTTTACATTATGCTAAATGCTTGTACATAAAGTGAAAAAGACCGAATTGCCCTTTAAGTTAATAGAGTTAAATGCCATTTTAGTCCCTGTGGTTTGGGCCATTTTGCCAGTTTAGTCCAAAGGTTTCATTTTTAATCTGTGGGTCCAAAAAGGTTTCACAGTTGGTCAGTTGCCATTTTAGTCACTTGGTTGACTTCATCCATTTTTTCTGTTAACGAGAAGGCCAATTCGGTCATTTTTTTATGTAATTCTGTTAACTAAAAGGGCAATTCTGTCATATAAAATGACCGAATTGGCCTTCTCGTTAACAGAAAAAATGGATGAAGTTAACCCAGTGGACTAAAATGGCAACTGTGAAACCTTTTTGGACCCACAAGTTAAAAATGAAACCTTTGGACTAAACCGGCAAAATGACCCAAACCACAGGGACTAAAATGGCATTTAACTCTTTAAGAGTTGTCCCTTTAATTGAGAAAAATGGATGGATTTAACAAGTCGGATGAAAATGACAAGATTTCAAACCTTTTGGATCCAGATGCAGACAAGGAAACCTTTGGACGAAAGTCGCAAAACTGGTCAAACCTCAGGGATGAAAATCACATTTTACTCTAGTTATTGTTGTTGTTTATATGCATATAAAGGTACCTGCTAATAAGGTCAGCTGGAAGAGCCTCGTGATCAAAACGCCATAGCTGATCATACGCATCAGAACAAATTTGCATACAATATCTTCCAGGAGAAAACGTTGACTCTATGACACCACCAGCATTAATGAGAGCTAATCGAGCGAGAGAATTGATTTGCATCGTGTAACGGAAACTAGGGAGAAGTAGTCGTTTAATAGGATGCATTTGGCTAAGATGGCGGTTGGTGGCAATTATGTAAGGCTCTGTAACACAATGTGTTCTTAGCCTGCACAGTAAAAAAAAAAAAAACAAATAAACAGTTTTAAGTTTTAACTCCGGTCAATGCATAATTGCATAAACATGTAACTTATTATACGAAAGGGGGAATCGACCAATGGCTAACAAGTTCGTGATAAGCCGAATCATGGGAAAGGACTTGGGCCTTGGCTAGCTTCCAGAGCCAGGCACCGGTCGCATTCCAAGTGGGTGTGTACACATGCTTCCACTGTGGTTTCGTACCAAATGGTGGGCGAGTCAACTCAATGGCTAGTGGGCGTAATGTTCCCTCGGGCGTAAGGAACATTAACGTTCTTGAAGCATAAAGAGTTGTCCCTTTAAGCTCTCGTGTTTTGTTTACGTAAGGTAGGAGCAAATCATGGTAATCCAACATAAACAGTTTCTTTTGTGCTAAAGCCTGCAAGAAAATAATACTTTTTTAAATAATTAATAAAGAGTAAAATTCCATTTTCGTCCCTGAGCCGGATGAAAATGGCAAGATTCCAAACCTTTTGCCTTTTGGATCTAGATGTGGAAAAAGAAAACCTTTGGAAGAAAGTCGCAAAACTGGCCAAACCTCAGGGACGAAAATGGCATTTTACTCTTAATAAAATTAGAGTGAATTTCAAGGATTGTCCTTTATCTTTATACCATTTTCAGATGTTGTCCTTTATGTTTAAAATTGACGAGTTTTGTCCTTTATGTTTTCATATCATACACGTTTTGTCCTTTAGGCCTAACCCAGTTAGTTTTTTCAGTTAAATTTGGTTATGTGCTTTGCACATGAGGGCATTTTTGTCAATTCAAAGGTTGCAGAAGCTTTGAGCTGTAAATCTGCCGTTTAATTTACCTTTGAATTGACAAAAATCCCTCATGTGCAAAGCATATGACCAAATTTAACTGAAAAAACTAACTGAGTTAGGCCTAAAGGACAAAACGTGTATGATATGAAAACATAAAGGACAAAACTCGTCAATTTTGAACATAAAGGACAGCGTCTGAAAATGGGTATAAAGATAAAGGACAATTTTTGAAATTCACTCATAAAATTATATAACCATAAGACACCAAACTAAGAGACACCATGTTATATTACCTCATCAAAACTCATGACACCTCCTATCTCTTTCTCTACAATCTCCTTGGTGATTGCGGATTTAGGTGGTCCGTAAACGTCAGGGTCCAACTTACTCGTCAATGGCCATTCCTAGTTATATAATCACACAACATATCATGACTGTTTACACAACATCTTTTCTCTGTGTTATAAACGATACTGGTTATCATTTGCATATATGAACATACCGTAACCAACTGTATGCTATAAGGGTTGAGACCAGCAAGCATTTGTCGGCAAAACTCCTCATCTCGGTACCAAGAGAACGTGTCCCCTATAACTAAAACCATTAGTACACACACACAAAAAAAAAAAAAAAAAAAAAAAAAAAAAAAAAAAACGCGCAAAATGGATAAACGCTTACTGTCAATGGTTTCAGGGGTCTGAAACTGGATAATAGCATGTGCAGCATCAACATCTCTTTTTACAAGTCTAGGAAAATCACTTGAAATCTTTTCATTGGCAGGAACATTAACACCTTGATTATAAAGCAAGTCTATGTCTGTGAATAACGGAAATCCCTTGTCTTTGTCTGTATAAACCGAGTCTAAAGCCGGTACAATTTCATGGAGCACATTGAACAAAAGCCTTGCTCCAAACTGTAAATCCTTTATCTCGGAAAAATCTTCATCGCTTGGTACATAGAAAGGGACCTTAGTTCTGGTCTCCGTCGACGGATCTGCATTCGAAAATGATTCACAACTTTTTGTTAAGGTTCAGTAAATTCCTTCTGTATTCAATAAAATTCTACATTGATTTTTAGCCAAATTTGTAATTCATAAACTAGAAAAAAAACACTAGAAATAGGGTCCTAATAAAGATACACCCTAAAGTATTATTTTGACACTCAGTATATGGGTCATATACAAGTATACGGCTCGTATACCAGTAAGAGAATGTCAGAGTGTGTTTAGTTGTGCAAGTATACAACTCGTATACATTTACATTGGTCATATATAAGGCTCGTATATATATTTATGGATCGTATATACGACTCATATACATGTATACTGGTCGTATATAAGGCTCGTATATATGTTTGAGGATCGTATATACGACTTGTATTATACTGGTCGTATATAAGGCTTGTACATGTGTTTATGGGTCGTATATTTGCACAGCCAAACATACTCTGACATTCCTCTAATAGTATACGACTAGTATACTTATATTGGTCAGGGTATCAAATTAAGATGCTAAGGGTGTGCATTTAGTTAGGGGTGTGCATGGTTCGGTTCAGTTATTAGCATTATCTGTAATCGTAACCAAAGTCATCGGTTAACGTTAATCGGTCCGATTTATTCGGTTAATTTGTCGGCTTTCGGTTTGGTTCGGTTAATTTTGGTTAATAACCAAACAAAACCAAACATTGGCTAAAATTTTTGTTTAGAAATGCATGTAATGGAGGGATAAATACATGAAATAGATATATAAATACATGAATTGGATGTGTAAATAAATAAAATGGAGGTATAAACACATGAATGGAAGTATAAAACATCATATTGATGTATAAAAGCTAGAAATATACGAAGATTTAAATGATTCAATTCGGTTCGGTTCATTTCGGTTAACCGATGGTACAAAAAATATCCGTTAACTGATTTTTGGTTAATTCGGTTTCGGTTAATAATTTCGGTTCGGTTTTGTCGGTTTTCAGTTCGGTTTTGGTTAACGATTCGGTTATTGAAATTCAGTAGATTCATAAAATAGTGTACTAACTAATAACTAGGGTTGCAAACGAGCCAGCTCGGCTCGAAAAAAGCTCGTACAAGCCAAGCTTAAACGAGCTCGAGCCTAGGGTACGGATGTTTCTCGCCAGTACGGCACCGCCTAGGGTACGAAAAAAGCTCGTACAAGCCAAGCTTAAACAGTCTATTTGCTGTACCTATAGTAGACATAGGGCGACCAGTACGGCACCGCCTAGGGTACGGATGTTTCTCGCCACCGAGCACCGGCCGTGCTAAACTTATCTCAGAATCCGGATCTCCGAGATCGTCGTATACATCATAATCGTAAATCCGATCGTACGGTTGACGTTCACCTTCGTGGTTACCTCGGAGCGATTCCAGATCTGCCGTTCGTAACGGCTTCAGTGCCTCTGGTGTTTCCGATGGAAGATAAGACTACACAAACAAAACTTACAGATTAGAAGATAGAACTCAACTTCGACAGTTATTAGCTAATTCTGACACCCGATCGTCGCCGTCGCCACCGTCACGGCGGCGAAACGACGGCGTGTGGGGGTGTTTTGAGATTTCAAAGCATATTAACTGGCGGGAGAAAATTTTCTTTATTTTCCTTATAGTTGTTTTGTTCAAAACTTTGGTCCTTTAACTAACTTTAAATGACATTTAAGCCCCTCAAATCATTTTTTTTGGGTCCGAATCGGTTTGATTTTGTTCAATGATAGTCAAAGTTAGTTTTTTAGGGTCTGAAACCGATATGGTTTGAAACCAGTTTTTTAGGGGGAAAGGATCGATTTAGTTCGGTTCGGTTTGGGTTAGATTGGTTTCTACGGAGCGGTTTCAAACTAGTTTTTTGAGCGGTTCGATTTAACAGTTTAGATTCGTGAACTGGTTTTTTTTTCGTCCTCCAGTCCACCTCTATTACCACAACAAATCTTTTTTTTTAATACAGATATTAACGATAATAAAATATAAACTTTATTTTTAAAAGGGATGTTATATTTGAGAGATGAGAAAGAAAAGAGTCGACCTTGTCTGTGAAAAATATTCTTTTCTCTGGGACATCGGATTTGGATTGAACCCAAGATTCACATGTGAAAGTAACAACGCCATCAAGAGCAATGGTCTTAAAGAACATCTTCTGGTCGTACTCATTTTCCACCAAGATAGCTCCTATTTCCCCAAAATCGTCAGGGACGTCAAAGTTGCATTTAAACGTGTACACGTTAATTTTAGAATGCAATGCATCGTATGTCGCATTCGCCGACACTATCTTCCGTTTTCCATTTGCTGTATCAAGTAATCAATAGTTTGTCACTTTTAACATGGCATGTTACATTAATAAAAAAAATTGGATATACGTACAATCAAGATCATTAGAAACTAGTTCCAACGAGAAAGACCCCGCTCGAAGATCAGAAACATTATCAGTATAACCCCCGGGTTTAAAATCACCAAGGACAGAGCTAATGGCTGGTTGGATGGTGATGACACCCGTGATGGTGGTGACATTGGTAACAAGGGGAATCGCTACGGCTCTAATGTTACCGAAACCTGAGGTGGATCGAGCACGAGTGGCGTTAAATGTCTTGGTGGATGTGTATTGGCGGGTGATAGTGGGGGAGTAGGTGGTGCCTCCTCTTATGAATGGCTTGTGGAGTGGCAATAGGTTGTGAAGTGAGTGAGATTGGTTGATTTGGGGCTTCAACATGTTTTTTTTTTCTAAGTTTTCTTATTTAATGGTCTCACACTTGTTTTGTGTGATTTGATAGCTGGAACAAGGATCTCTATTTATAGGCGTAGGGGATGTGATATGTGTATGGACGAAGAGTAAAAGGAATATTAGATCCCAAAACAAAGAAAAACAATATTAAAATTTGGTAAAGTTGTTATATGAAATTAATAGCTTTTTCTTCATATGGAAACTAGCTTAGAGGTAAACTGTCTACATCTTATCTTTCTTAGACCCTTACCTTAACTTTGCTATTAGTAAGATATATATGATGATGATTTTTTTCTTCATATGGAAACTACAAGAAGTGTTTATTTAACTATTTTTGCCTTGGAGATGAGTTTAATAATACTTTTAGGGGCTGTTTGTTTACCTCTTAATAGTTCAGACCTCTTACCAGTTTAGCACTTAATGGTTCAGACTGTTTGTTTTATGAGCAGATTCTGAATGGTTCAGACATTTGCCTCTAAATGGTTAAGATTTATACAGAGTTTGAATGGTTAAGACCTCTAATTTGAATTGGTCAGACATTTGCCTTTGAACGGTTAAACATTATATAGGCTCTTAATGGTTCAGACCTCTTACTCTTACTCTTACTGGTTCAGCACTTAACCATTCAATCAATTGGATTCAATCAAATTCCGAGTCAGGGGCTCTTATGCAACATCTGAATGGTTAAGTGCTGAACCAGTAAGATGTCTGAACCATTAAGTGCTAAACCAGTAAGAGGTCTGAACCATTAAGAGTCTGTATGATGCTTAATCGTTCAGAGACAAATGTTTGACTAATTCATATTAGAGGTCTTAACAATTCAGACTCTGTATAAATCTTAATCATTTAGAGGCAAATGTCTGAACCATTCAGACATTTGCTCGTGAAACAAACAGTCTGAACCATTAAGTGTTGAATCAGTAAGAGGTCTGAACCATTAAGAGACTCATTAAGACGTAAACAAACAACCCCTCAGTATTATTTAAACTGAGGGTAAAAAAATCGATTGGTTTATCCTATTAAAAATTTACAAAAGTAAATTTGTAAAGTACATATTATCATGTACAAAATAAAAAGGCGAAGAAAACTAAAAATAATAGGCATATTTTTATAACTGGTATTCTGTTCTATGATTAGAAAAATAGTCCGAGTACATACTTCACGATTTCACAGACATAAATAATGATAATCAATCTTCAAGATCTCACCAAATTCGATCTACCCTAAACACCCAATCTTCAAGATACGTTTCTTAATGATTTTACACACAAACAAATAAGTTGCATTAAAATAAAAATAATTAACAAAATGTACATGTGTCGTATCGAACCAACCGGAAAATATCGATATTAGTTTTTATAATTTTCAAACAATGTAAAAATGATCTTATTTTTGGGTTACTTACACTAGACAAATTTTGTGTAATGAAACCATTTTGAATAAAGGTTTTTTTGTATTGTAACTATACCAAGTACTGATATCGTAACGAATCAAGTTGATGCTGACCGAAAAATATCGATACCGGTATCGGTATTATCGGAGTCGATATCGGTCTTTGTTCAATGTAAATCTATTGTTGGTATCCTTTTGACTATATCACGACTTTACTTTTTTGGTTACATTAGACAAATTTTGTATAGTTAAACCATTGTAAATAACCTTTTTTTTGTAACACATGACAACATCTATACCGGTGCCGATATATATATAGAAACGGGATCAGGAGAAAACGCTCAAAAGTGTGAGAACGGTGAGAACGCTTCCTGGCCTAACACGTGTCACGCCGCTTAGAGAAAGGCGGAGGGGCTTTTTTGTCCTTTCATATTTCTTTTTTATTAACGCGTGTCTCTTCATCTTTCCATTTTTTTGGCGTTTATTAAATATGCGGCGTTTTTATTGTTTTTAGATCAGAACTATAGTAAATTTTTTGGCATTTTAAGTATTGTTTTGGCGTTTTTATTGATTTTTAGATTAGGATGCAGGCTTTTAATTTAAAAAACAACAGTAATTTTCTTGATTTTATTATATCAAGTGTTTTGTCATTTAGGATACAGGCCTATAATGTGACAGACAATTATGGCGTTTTGAAAAGATAAATAATTTTTCAATTTTCCATGTACTGGCATTAATATAACTATAATGTTTTTGGCAATAAATGATACCGTCTCTTTATTTTATTGTTTCTTTTCAATTTTCATCTGTTAATTAGTGTTGATTTTTCCAGTAATACTTTGTTTGCGTTTTTTACGTTTTATATAGCAACCTCATACTTTGGTAGCATTCGTTCTCACAGTTTTCAAACTATCGGGCGTTTTGGTGTTTGTAGATTTTGGCGTTTTATACTCAATATTTTTAAATAGCAGAGAATTAGATGATAAACAACAAAGAATTACATAACAAACAATAGAAAATGAAAAAAAATAAAAATTACAATCTAATTTCTCATTCAAATCTTCACTGTCATCTGCCTCTTCTACTTTAACCTTTTTGACGTTTTGAACCTGTTTTTGAATGCCTTATGTAGATCCTTATTTTCCTACATAACGGCCGTCTTTAGAAGATGCTTATTTTTGTGGCATCCTTTATGGTGGGTGGATATATACTTGTTTGATGACATGTTGAAGACCAACGCATTCTCTAATGTATTGATCCCTTCATGCTATCAATATATCCATCAAGAACAAAGTGACATGATGTCATATCAGTGTCATCGGTCTCTTTGTCTTGAATATTTGTCCATCTCATTCAGCAAAAGATTATAGAGATACCCAACTCAGAGAAAAATCCATTCAATGAAACTTCATTCAGATCAATACTCAGTATAGTAGAATCGAGGTGCTGCATCTGTGGCTTTTTTAAGTATTTTTTTTGGCGTTTTTAAAGTGAATGGTTTCTAGGGAATATGGCGTTTGTTTCTGGTTTTGTGATAAGTTGTTTGTGCAGAGAAGTCTCTATTTATAGAATGTTTTTGGCGCGTAGTTTAGGCGGGATTTTATTTATAATAAATGATATTAATAAAGTAGCCGTCTTTTCAGTTTTATTGTGTATTTTTACTGTTTTTTTGTTCAGCTTTTTCAGGTTTGGCGTTTTTGAATGGGTTTAAGTAGTTTTTGGCGTTTTCCCCATTTTTAGCTTCTTTTTAATTAATACTTCTGCAAGTTACTTTCGTTATAGTTTGGGAGTTTTTGGTGTTTTTACTCCATTTATGGCGTTTTCATATGCATTATGACTGTTTGGCATTTTAATTAAGATAATGTATTTTTTTATTATAAGTTGAAAAATACATAGCAAACAACATAAAAAGAAATTTAAAAAAATAAAAATAAAAACAATTCATCTTCCAAATCTTCACTGTTATCAGTCTCTTTCTTCTTTGAATCATGTTCGCTGGTGGTTTGGCTTAGCCATGCTTGTGTTTTTGTGGCCGTTTGGAAAGTCAAAATGACATGAGTTTTTTTTTTTTTTTTTTTTTTTAATATGTATCTTCAAACAACTCAGTAGTGTCATTCGTCTTTTCATGCCATTTAAATATTCATCAAGAACAAAACACAGAAAATGACATAAGTTTGACCCCATCATCTTTTTGTTTATGATTTGTCCATCTCATGTAGCAAAATGTTTTTTTTTGAGTCACAGCACCTCATGGAAGAATGCATTATCCGACACTTTGGTGTAGAACAATATTTTGAATATACAAGAAACGATATTTGGCATTTTTGGCGTTTTACTGAGGAAATAGTGTATCTGAAAGAACCGTCGATCTTTTGGAATCTTTTGATGTTTGTGTGTTTTGGTGTTTTCTAAGATAAATGGTATATAGTAGAAAATATGGCGTTTTTTGAGTAGTTGTGTTTGATGTTTTGGGAATTTTGGCGTTTGTAAGTTGAATGGTATATTGCAGAAAATATGGCGTTTCAGGTTCTGGAGGATGTGTTTTTATGTCTTGGATGTTTTTTGTTTATATAGCGATGTGATTTGGTCCGTATTGGCGTTTTATTTTTCATTATGGCGTTTTGTTATAGAGGTGTAAAGACGCTTTTACCCTTAATGAGGAGCGTCCAAGTAATAAAATTGATGTTATTTACGAAAACGCCACCGCGCCAATCTAGTCCATAGATTGTTTTAATCGGACGATCCATAAGCGTTCTCACCGTTCGCACACTTTCTACCGTTTTCTCCAAATCCCGACCCTATATATATATATATAGGGTTGAGTTCATTTCAGAACTCTAAATAAGTACAGAACTTTCAGAACTCCTAATAAACAATCATTTTATATATAAGTTTTTGTATTTGAGATCTTTTTATCATCTATTAAGTGTATTTCTTTGATTACATACATATTAAAAGTAGTTTACATATGTTTAATTTCCAAAATTATATATATGTGTCATAACTAATTACATATATGTAAAAAAACTAGTTTACATATGTGTAATTATAAAATTACATATAAAAAATGATATGTAAGTTTATAATTACACATATGTAAACTAGTTTTTTTTACATATATGTAATTAGTTATGACACATATATATAATTTTGGCAATTAAACATATATAAACTACTTTTAACATGTATGTAATCAAAGAAATACATATAATAGATGATAAAAAGATCCTAAATACAAAAACTTATATATAAAGTGATTGCTTATTAGGAGTTCAGAAAGTTCTGTAGTTATTTAAAGTTTTGAAATGAACTCAACCCTATATATATACATATATATATATATATATATATATATATATATATATATATAGGGGAAGGTTTATTGGGGAACACTAAAAAAGTTGGGAACAACGGGGAACCGACTCAAACGAACTCCGATTGGACTCATTCCAGCGGCGTTGGAACCGGCTTGTCGAACCCTAACTAAGATCTCTTAACCCTAAACCCTAACTCCTAAACTCTAAATCCTAAAGCTAAAAAATAAGGCTAAAACCTAAGCTAAACCGTAAAATCTAAACTATAAACCCTAGAAGCTAAACCCTAAAGGCTAAACCTAAAGCTAAACCCTAAAGCTAAACCTTAAAGCTAAACCCTAAAAGCCAAACCTTAATATAGGGTTTAGGGGTTATGATTTAGGGTTTAGGGTTAAGAGATCCTAGTTAGGGTTCGACGAGCCGGTTACAACGCCGCTAGATTGAGTCCAATCGGAGTTCGTTTGAATCGGTTCCCCACTTTTTTAGTGTTCCCAAATGAATCTCACACTATATATATATATATAGTATAAGATACAATATCCCTTAACGTACAATACGTATGATATTTTGAAATCACACGTTATAAAAAAGCATGTTCGAAATCGCATGTTGGTATTTTGATGAAATCGCATGTTGGTTTTTTTTAGCAATTTCGCATGTTGGTAAATATGATGAAATCGTATGTTGGTATATAAAGCAATTTCGCATGTTGGTTTTTCAGCACAAATCGCATGTTCAAAAGTGAATTTGCACCAGATGGGATGGCTGAGATGATCGCGTACATATTGTACGATAAGGGCCATTGTACGTTAACCTAACCCTATATATATATATATATATATATATATATATATATATATATAATTGCGCTAAAATAAGAACCACCTCGAGTTGTAAGAACCGCGAGAACCACACCATCCGGGTCGCCGTTTACCATGATTTTTTTTTACAACTAGATGTGTGTATTATAAACACAGCCGTAAAAAAAAAATTTTAAACGCCGCGGCCGAGGGGGTAGTTTTTTACACCACAAGTTTGGTGTAAAAAAAAAGAAAAAAGAAAAAAAAATAAAAACACCAAACTTGTGGTGTGAAAAACTACCCCCTCGGCCGCGGCGTTTAAATTTTTTTTTACGGCTGTGTTTATAATACACACATCTAGTTGTAAAAAAAAATCATGGTAAACGGCGACCCGGATGGTGTGGTTCTCGCGGTTCTTACAACTCGGGGTAGTTCTCGTTCTAGCAGCCCCCTATATATATATATATATATATATATATATATATATATATATATATTGTTTAGATACGTGTCAGTTTCAATATTTCGATAGATTTTTACTATACTGTTTGTACCAATGCCCTCCGAACAAGATCGGTACATGTACATATATTCATTATATGCTTTTTGGTTTCGACACGAGTTCGTTTCAATTTATTAAAAAAAAAAAATTCACTACCTATATTGAAGTAGTATCGCATTATAACCTAACTTCGTAACTCCTAACTTTATATTTATAACTTTTATTTACTTAACCCAATACCATCGTAAATATTATCTCATGTTTAATGTATAAACCGAATTTCTGTCGCATCACTCGAAAAATCCCAATAGTTATATGTAAATGTACTAAGAAATTTGTATATTATATTCTTTTTTTGGTATGAGATGAAGATAAGTGATAAGATTTTAACTTTTTATCTAATTAATGTTATTTCTTAATTTATTCAACACCTGTATACGTAAATACGTATTATATTTTTTTGGCCACGTGACAATATATATGCATGTATTGTTGGCCACATGGCTAACGTGTATGTATATTGATAACCAAACCAACGTGATTCTCATTGAATAATTTATGAATATTTCCTGATGTATAATATATAATAATTCAAACCAACCCTTTTAGCTAACTAGTGTTAGGTGCCGTACGTGTTGCGGGGCGCTAAACATAATATTTCTTAGTTTAATAATATGTACGTCTTTATTTCGGTCACTTATACATGCTACTTATAACACGATCTCAAAAAAAGATACACCGAGTGAACCAATTAAACGAAAACACTACCATAGTTTTGCCAAAAAATAACTAAAACGATGGCAAGCATGTAATTTAGAGTTGGGGGCAAAAAAATAACTTGTTAGGACCAATTAGCGAGTGCTAGATATTCACTTATAATCTCAATCATATAATTTTAAAAAGATAAGAACCAATATGGCAATATTTATGTATGTTGTTGGTACGAAATTATACCCGAAAATATACCCCAAACTTTCATTTTATAGGCTGCAAACTATCACAACTATAAACGTAATGGATTAGTTTGACGGTTAAAATAAGGTAGATAGACTTGGGGAATTTGCACACCAATTACTTTTACGTTGCTGTATCACAATTACTAGGGATGTAAACGAGCTGAGCTGTAGGCTCGGGTTTGGGTCGATTCGAGTCTTGTTTTAAAGCTCGAGCTTGACTCATAGATAGTTTATCAAGCATGAGATCAGCTTGGGCTCGACTCGTGTATTATTATTAATTAATTAATTTATACTAATTATGACTATTACTTTATAGGTTGGTTTAGAATCCTGTAAAAAAGATAAAATTTGTGAGAAGTATAAAAAAGAACATGATGAGAACACATGTAATCATTTAATTTATTAGGATAAGGGTAAATAAGTAATTTAATAAAAAAAACCTAATTAAAGATAAAATTAAAAAACTCACATGCAATGCACATGTAACCCCCCCCCCCCCCCGGTCGTTTTTAAACGTCAATAACTTTTTATACGTATTTTTTTTTTAAATTAAACCATAATAACGAGTGTTTTTTATCTTGAATATAAGCACCATATTGCTATACTTATATAGAAAAAAAATTACATTTCAATCGGATGTTTTAGTCCATGGTGTTTTCTCTATGTTGTTTTAATTGTATAGTGATACAAGGCATTGTGTTTTACAGTAAAACACCATTAACGTATATAAGACACCATAACATTGCAAAAAAAAAAGTTACGTATAAAAAGTTATTGACGTTTAAAAATGACGGGAGAATTTGCATGTGCATTGCATGTGGGTTTTTGAATTTAAAAATGTTAAATTTACTTTTATACCCTTAATATAGAAAATTAGTTATTTTAATAGTAAACAGTATTTACAATTTTGTCATTATAATCTCAATCATTAGATTATAGATGAAAAGGTGTAGATTCTTTCTTACGCTCTCAAAAAAAACACAATTTTTTTTACAATAACACTACACTTACTTTATATATAATATAGTTTTTTTTTTCTATCTTTTCATAAATAGTAATTATTGTTATTTGAATATATATTTAATATATTAACTAAAAATTATATAAATAGTGGGCTGGTTTAGTCTCGTGAGTCGGCTCGAACTCGATAAGCAAAGCTCAAGCTTGTTTACTAAACGAGCTTATTTAGGCTCGAGCTCGTTTAAGCTCGCCTCGTTTCGAGCCTTTTTATTCAAGCCGAGCTCGTTTGCACCGCTACACAAAACCAACAATTCAAGCATATACAAATGGTTCTATTCACATTTGTAGGGGTCCAACTAACGAACTCAAACATGATATGTATAACCTATTTTTATTTTGGCTTCCACTATTCTTACATCCCTATATTTTATTCCCACATCCATTTATTAATTATATTATTATTTCTATACATCGTTACAAGATACTCATAAAATCAAGAGTAAATTACAAAAATCGTCTTTTATGTTTACACTAAATTGCAAAGTATGTCCTTTGTCTTTAAAGTTTAAGGGATTCATACTTTATGTTTGCAAAACCTTACACACTATGTTCTTTAGCCTTAACTCAGTTAAATTTTAATGTTAAATCAAAGCATATTGGTCAATTTACTCACTTATTTAAATATATTTAATAAATAAAAAAATAAAATAAAACATTCATTCATAATATATAAAATATATATTCTCTCAACCATCTCTTTCTCTCTCTCTTAAATCTCCGTCTTTCTCTCTCTAACAACCTGTTCTCAAATATGAACCCTAGATTAACATAATCATCAAGCAGCAGCAAAATTACATGATGTTTTTTATGAAATTGTTGATAAACCTGCAAAATCTGAAAGATGATTTAGTCAAAATGTAGTCGACTTTGGTCACAGCGTCCAGTGTCACGGTGGTTGGTATGTCGTTCATTCCGTTAAAAAAATAAAAAAAATATAATAATAATAATAATAATAATAATAATAAAATAAGTAAATAAATCAGCTAACATTATTGGAGGTATAGATGGAGACAAATCTAAAAATAACATATCCCCGTTTAATTTCCCAAAGTTATATGGAGGTTTTTGTTTCATTACCGAATGGTAGGACTTTGGAACTTCAACGTGTAACATGTTATAATTGAGTCTCAAAATCATTGAAGTGATATTAAATAATTTTTTCTTTGTACGTATTCTCAAGTAAGAAGTAAGTAGTTATTTCCTGTCCATACTCTAGTGTTAATGGTATTTGTAATTTTCTATACAAAGGTAGTGTGGAGTAGGGCTATAAACGAATCGAATTGTTTATGTTCGTTCGTTAAGAAAATAAATGTGTTCATGAACGGTTTATGAACATCTATCAAACAGGATTTTATATTCGTGTTCATTCATTAAGGAAATAACGTGTTCACGAGCGGTTCGCGAACACAAACAAACACCAATAAAATTGACGAAAGCGACTGAGGCTAGAGGTGGATAGCGGAGGGAGCAGTATTGGAACTTGAAGCCATAATAGTGGAACAAAGTATGATAGTGTTCGTCTATGTGAATATTGAGGGAGGAAAGGGAAATGGTGTATGAACAAGGTGGGAATATGTTTTTCTATTTTAATTGTTAGAGTAATAAAATAAATAAAAGTTAAAGAATATAAAAACTTCAAATAAAATAAATAAAAGTACAAAAGTTTTTCATAAACAACATTAACGAACGAACATGAATGAACGTTCACGTACACGTTACTGAACGTTCATGAACACAACTGAACGAACGAGATCTCTGTTCATGTTCGTTTATTTAACTAATCAAACAAAATTTCTTGTTCATGTTCGTTCATTTATAAAACGAACGAAATTTTTTGTTCGTGTTCATTCATTTATACAACGAACGAACATAAACGAACTTCTCGCCGAACGGTTCACGAATTGTTCACTGAACGTTATTTTTCCTGTAACAAGAAACTTCCCACCGAACGTTCAGTTCATTTACAACCCTAGTTATTAGGCAATTTAGGTGTAAACAAATTATTGTTATTGAGAAATTAGTTATTTTTCCTCCATCAAGAAACTTGTATACTACAAATTACGAAATAAAAAGTATATTTACAGAAGTAGTATGTTTAGTAACACAAAAGGTGACCTTGTGTAACCGTAAAGCCATAGCATTCCCAATAAAATATCTAACATGCATTTTTTTTTTTGCCAATGATAGTAATATGTAATATTTTGTTGTTACATACTAACAGAAATATTAAGATACTAATATGTAATATTTTGTTGTTTCGCCAGTAATCCAAATTTACCGTTAAAAAAAACCCTAATTACGTAATTGAAGCATCTAATTGAACACTTATAAGAAACTAAATGCATTTGAAGTTTTGAACCACCACAAATATTTATGCACAATAAAGATGGAGTTAGTTTTATGAAATAAAAAGGTTTTGATTAATTTTGATTTGAGTTTAATCAAACCATTTAGTTTTGATAAATGATAACCATATTCAATATATAACTTGTAAAACAAAATTTCTTAATATTACTTTGTTTACCTATGTGTTACTTGATTTTTCTTCTCCAGAATTATCAACAATTCAGCAATTTCTTATCTTCTTTATCTCACTTTGCATAATCATCTGTTTATTTTTTTTATATAAAACAACATCAATTGTTGAACGTGCAGCCAAATGTTTTATATTTTTCTTTGTTTGTAACATAATCAAACACATAAGACTGAAGGGTATTGAGAGCCTCATCCCCAGGGGATGGTCCGCCACGTCACCACCACGTAAGCGGGGCCTAAAGGGGATGGACCTAGGGGGTGGGGGATGAACCCCTTTATATATATATATATATATATATATATATATATATATATATATATGTATAGCTGTGTGTGTGTAAGGAGAGAGAACACAGGCCCGTCGAGCACGTCGTTGGGGAGCCGGAGTCGCCAGGACGCGCCTATGGGGGGCGGTGTGGGGGTGCGGCCGGGCCTAAGCCGGGCCCCATACCCTCCAGTCTAATAAACACTACAATCAATCTCAAAAGATTCAGATATAAGGCATCATGATTACATTTTAGGCTCATTTCTGATAACACAAGAAGACACAATATAATATTATTCCATATTAAAATAAAACACAACTAAACTAGGCTCAGTTCTGTAGACTGACCGAAAATACAAGAACACACAAGATGAACTTATTCCATATCAAAATAACACACAACTAAACTAGGCTCGGTTCTGTAGACTGACCGATAACACACTTAATGAACTTATTCCATAGATTATTGCCTAAAAACCACACAAAGCCATTACTCGAGCATCACGAACCAGAACGAACCAAACCAACTAGATGGATATGCTGTTTGGAACACCTTTCCCGGTCACACCATTTTCAGAATACGGCTTCAGAAGTTGGTACGGAACCAACCCTGCACCACTTCGGTTCTTTAAAAGGGGATCACTGTTTCTCGAGTCTATAATCCCTTCCAGCTGGTTTAACCTTCCTTGAAACTCCTCAAACGCTGCCTTTATAGCAGGCTCCGCTTCCCACGCGGGCTCAATGTTTGCACCGATATACTCCTCATCCGGTGAATGACTTGATAAAACATCCAAAACCGACATCACTTGTGTAGCTTGGATTTGAGATGGGAAACAACTCAACAAGACATCCTCGGGCCGTTTTAAAAACGTCTGCCAGTCTTCGGCTGTGGGGTCTTCATCGGGCATTTTAGTTCTTGCAATTGTTGGCCTGTTGGGGAAGTAACCAGCAAAGTCGTATTGACCAAAGTTGACCGCTGAATGGTGACCAGAACACACCCACATGATGGTTGAAACGATTCTGATTAAATCGTCTTGGGTTTTGAGCTCCGGCCACCACGGTTCGTCTTTCTTGTCTCCGTGACCAACTGTACGGATGTCATTCCACCATGCTTGAAGCTCTTCGTCAGATTCCACAAGATTCGCTTGCGGGTAGTAGTAGTTGACATAAGAAGCAGCCCATTGTTTGATAGCATCGAAAATAAGTAGACCGTCATTCGCAAATGGGTAATCCTCGATCGCTAGTTTCACACCGTGTGGCGCGGTTGGATCTTCAACCGCCAAACCCCTGAACAATACAATACAAAACTATTAGTTGCAACAAATTTTCGATTTTCCTTCATCAATGTTATTGTTTTTATGCATACAAAAGGGTACCTGCTAATAAGGTCTGCTGGAAGTGCCTCATGATCAAATCGCCATAGCTGATCATACGCATCAGAACAAAGTTGCATACAGTATTTTCCAGGAGCAAACGTTGACTCTATGATACCGCCAGCGTTAATGAGAGCTAATCGAGCTAGAGCATTGATTTGCATAGTGTAGCGGAAATGCGGAACAAGTAGTCGGTTTATAGGATGCATTTGGCTAAGATGGCGATTCGTGGCAATTATGTAAGGCTCTGTAACACAGTGACTTCTTAACCAGTGGCTAACAAGTTGGTGATAAGCCGAATCATGGGAGAGGACATGAGCCTTGGCTAGCTTCCAGAGCCACGCACCGGTAGCATCCCAAGTGGGTGTGTACACTTGCTTCCACTGTGGTTTCCCGTCAGACGGTGGGCGAGTCAACTCAATGGCTACGGGGCGTAACGTTCCAGAAGACGTAAGGAACAATAACGTTCTTGAACCATAAAGGGTTGTCCCTTCAAGCTGTCGTACTTTATTCACATAAGGTAACAACAGATCATGGTAATCCAGCATGAAGAGTTTCTTTTGCGCTAAGGCCTGCAAGAACACAACACGATAACAAGTTCTTTAGATTATTAATAATTTAATATAAATTTATAACCATAAGGCACCAAACTAAAAGACATCATGTTGCATTACCTCATCAAAGGTCATGCAACCTCCGATCTCTTGTTGTACAATCTCCTTGGTGATTGCTGATTCAGGTGGTCCGTAAATTTCAGGGTCCAATTTACTCATCAATGGCCACTCCTAGTAAAATAATTACACGACATCATAGTTAAGATGTGATTTATATCATTTATAATATATTCTAACAATGACAACTTTTCACATGAACATACCGTAACCAACTGTATGCTACACGGGTTGAGACCAGCAAGCATTTGTCTGCAAAACTCCTCATCCCGGAACCAAGAGAACTTGTCCCCTGTGATTAAAGCCGTTAATACACATAAAAACAGGGGGCTGTTTGGCAACATCTTAATGGTTAAGTGCTGAACCAGTAAGAGGTCTGAACCATTAAGAGCCTGTATAATGCTTAACTGTTCAGAGGCAAATGTCTGACCAATTCAGATTAGAGGTCTTAACCATTCAGACTCTGTATAAATCTTAACCATTCAGACATCTGCTCGTGAAACAAACAGTCTGAACCATTAAGTGCTGAACTAGTAAGAGGTCTGAACCATTAAGAGCCTCATTAAGAGGTAAACAAACAGCCCCTTAAACTAACTAACCATGCACAACACAAGAACAAAAGAAGCAAAAGGATAGAACATAGAAGCTTACTATCAAGGGTTTCAGGGGTCTCAAACTTGATCACGGCTTTTGCAGTCTCCACACCTTTTACAAGTCTAGGCAAAGCACTTGCAATGCCACCCTCAACAGGAGGAACATTAACACCTTCGTTGAAAAGCAAGTCTATGTGTGTGAATAATGGAAACTTGTCTCTGCCTGAAAGAGCCGATTTTAGAATCGGTATAACTGCGTGCAACACAGAGTACAAAGTCCTTGCTCCAAACTGTACAGTCTTTATCTCTGAAAAATCTTCGTCGCATGGTATATAGAATGGGAGGATAGTTCTGGTCTCCGACAACGGATCTGTAATTCAAGATATAATGTTTACTTTCACATAATTCCTTCAGTAATCAACAAATATTTTAATCCAATTCTGACATTCATTCGTCTTAGATAGACTATCCAAACGATTTTCAGTCTAATCCTCAAACAAAGCATTAATGGATTAACCCTAGAAATAACATTTAAACTTTAATTTTGTACTGAAACTCAAATTCCAACAGTCATTCGTCTCAGATTAATAATCCAAACGATTTTCAATTATATATTAACCCTAGAAATAAAATACAACCTTCAATTTAGTATTAATATTCATACAGTTCAGTAAGTAGCAGTGTACCTTTGGTGGACATCGGGCGACCAGTACGGCACCGCCTAGGGTACGGATGTTGCTCGCCGCCGAGCACCGGCCGTGCTAAACTTATGCTCAGACCTGGAGCTCCGAGATCGTTGTAAACATCATAATCGTAAATCCGATCCTGTGATTTACGCTGTCCTTCGCCGTTACCTCGAAGCGATTCCAGATCTTCCGCTCGTAACGATTTCAGTGCTTCCGGTGTTTCCGATGGAAGATAAGACTACACAAACAAACCACACATATTATTATTAACTCAACGACGATGGTTATTAGCTGCTTCCGCCACCAGATTATCGTCAACGCGCCACCGCAGCAGCGCGTTGACTACGCAGCGGCACGCGCGGGAACGAGACGGTTATTAAAAAAAAAAAAATTCTACTTTCTTTTCCACACAGTTGTTTTGTACTAAACTTTGGTCCTTTGACTTTTTTAATTAGCATTTATGCCCCTCAAAAGTTGGGGTGGTAAACGGGTCTTATCTACATTTGGTTTAATTGTTATTCGCTTGGTTTATTTTTTTGAGGTCACAAGTTTAACTTTCACTAGCACCACTTTAAAGAATAATGGTGGTGGCAATGAAATTTAGAACTAGGTCTCTTAGAAGGTTGTCAGTTTGAAACCGAGCCGAATCGGGTTTTACAACGGTGGGTCTTTGGGCGGGCAGGTTTTCTCCGGAACTGGTGGCTTGGTGGCTCAGGTATGCATCCAACTCTAACCGTTATGGAGGAGAGGATGCATTTACTCGATTAAAGACATCCTAGAATGCTTATCCGATGATTTAGTTGGCCGTTGAAAGAAGTATTCTTCCGTTAATGTGAACATAATGTTTTACCCAATCTTTTTTTCCCATAAAAATACATTATTTACATTTAAACTACAAAGTCTTATGTCATTTTTCTTTAAAGTTCTAAACTATGACAAGGTTCTCATGACAAAATTTCTCACTCCTACTCAAAACAAGAAAAACTTTACGTGGACCACAAGATATCATGTTGTTTTAGATATTATATAAAGTACATCATAAGTAAAAAAATTTCAAAGTTAAATATACATAAATATAAAGAAGTTTAGGGTTAACCTTATTGGTGAAAAAGATTCTTTTCGCCTGAACGTCATTCTTAGATTGAACCCAAGATTCACATGTGAAAGTAACACCGTTATCAAGAACAATCTCCTTGAAGAACATCTTCTTGCTATACTCATTTTCTACCATGACAGCTCCTATTTCCCCAAAATCATTAGGGATGTTAAAGGTGCATTCATATGTGTACACATTAATGTCAAAATCCAATGCTTTGTATCTCGCATACGCCTTCACTGTCTTCCGCTTTCCTTTTGCTGTATCAAGTTATTAATTTTTTTTAAACTTTTGAAATGATATGTAACGTTATATAAATAAATAGAAAAATACATATACGTACAATCTAGGTCCTCAGAAACGAGCTCCAACAAGAAAGATCGTCCTAGGAGATCAGAGACACCATCAGCAACATCACCAATAATCACACCAGATAGGGCGGATCTAATGGTTGGTTTGATGGTGATGACACCCTTGACGGTGGTGGCCTTAGTAAGAAATGGAAGCACCGCGGCTTTAATGTTACCGACAGCTGAGGTGGATCGGGCAGGTGTGGCATTGCATTTCTTGGTGGACGTGTTTTGGCGGAGGATGGTGGGGGAGTAGGCTGAGGAGGACGAATTGTTGATGGCGTCACCATGAACAAAGGGCTTGTGGAGTGGTAGTAGATTGTTAAGAGAGCAAGATTGGTTGATTGTAGGCTTCAACATGATTTTCTTTTTTCTTTTTGCTTTACTAACCACTCTATAGCTCTTGTTGGTGTGATTTGAACTTGGAATAAGAATCTCTATTTATAGGATGAGTGTGGTATGGGTTGATGTGATATTATTCAAATGAAAGGTAAATGTGTTTGTTTTACATGTGTAGTAAATACTTTAGCAATTTGTATTTCCATTCTTCATAAATATATCTTACAATTCTTTATAAATGTATTAATTTAACTATGTAAATATTATATATAGTTACAAGATACTTATAAAATCAATTAAAATATATGATCATTATAAAAAGGTGTTTTATCTCATTATTAATACAAACAATGTAATAAAATATACTATTATATACCACTATACCAGTGTGGCCGGATGGTTACGGACGGGAGACATTTTAAATGTATTGAGTCTCCTCTATTTAAAAGTTCAAAATCCGCCTGCCCCTCTTCCGTACGTCAGCATCAAGAATCATTGCCACCACCCCTCTTCTTAGGGCACACGGTATTGGTTTAAGGACAAGAGGATGAGGATGAGGATTTGGAGATTCGGTACCTAGTAGAACACCACCCCTGGTTGTGCGGTACCAATACTTTTGATATTGAATCGAGATAGTGTTCATCCTCAATCTCAAATGGTTATATAATCGTTACACATTTAAAAAGAATAATAATTATAGTTAATACGATTAAATACGTATATGTATATATGCAAATGAATTATGGGTGAAGAATTTAAAAACAATTTATCTTTACATGCTTCCTTTATATACCCTAATAATCGCCATTACTTGATTTTACTCCTAAGAACAATATATTAAAGAGTCGTCGAAATTATATAAACCAGTCCAACCGAAGATGTTCTAGTTTGTTTTTTAAAGTGATTTGTAAGGTTCGGTTTCATTTTTACGAGCCACAAATCAATTGGTTTCCACCAAGTTGGTTCGCTTTAAACCAGTGAAAGTGAGGGCAGGGGCGGACCCAAGCTCACCCTAAGTGGGCGGGCGCACCCCCGGGGAAAAAAAAATAGGGCTAAATTCCGTTGAAAATTCCGTCCGCACCCTTTGGAATTTTTCGTCCGCACCCCTTGGAATTTTCGACCGCACCCTTTGAAATTTTTCGTCTGCACCCCTTAGGTAAAAAGTGTTATCAATTTATATTTTAAATTTTTTTAGTAAACTCTTATTTTTAAAAAAAATATACTACCTAAATTATATAACGTTTAATACCTAACCAACTAAACCCAAATGCCCATACCTTTACCCACTTATAATTCCTAACTAGCTAGCCCACTAAGTCTTAGCCCATTAACCAAACCCAACAATATTTCAAACTATAATAAAATAATTAAAGCCCAAAACCTTTAGAAATTCTATCTCGCGCTCTCTCTCTCTCTTGCGTCCCTGCACTGCCAACGAACAACATCACCCAGCAACAACAGTCCAGCAGCCGGCGACCACCGTAATCAGCCACCATACCACCGTCGTTCGACACCAAATCTAACCGGAATCCGAACACGGGTAAGTTTCTTTGTTATTTTGATGATTTTGGTTGATATTATAGGAGAAAAAAGGGTAATAAAGTTGTTAAATAGGTTTGAAATTTTGTGTGTTTTGACGTTGTTTATGGTTGTTTAGATGATTTTTAGGGTGATTATGTTGTTTATATATTTTTAGGGTGATTACAACTTACGTTATTATTTCTACGGCTTGAATAGTTGAAAATTAAAATTGAAAAATTATGTTATGGAGTGATGAACTTATGCTATATAGAGAAAGAATTGCTTAAGAAATTAGTTTTAGATGATGTTTTGGATAGATTTCAAAAATGAAAACCCGTAGGGCGTCGACGTTTTAATTATGTTTGTAACAAGGTTTGACATGTTTTTGATGATTATATAAATTTAGTTTGATGTTCGTTTGTTTTACATGACCCGACCCGATACGAACCGATTTTTTTACTTATATACCTAGGGGCCTAAAATTTTTAAAAATGTTCCGCACCCCCATGGAAAAATTCCTGGGTCCGCCACTGAGTGAGGGCTGTAAACGAACCGAACGAACACGAACAAGGCCATGTTCGTGTTCGTTCGTTAAGGAAATTAACATGTTCACGAACGCCTACCGAACAAACGTTTATGTTCGTGTTCGTTCGTTAAGGAAATTCAGTTGTTCACGAACAGTTCGTGAACACTGGTCTTGTACACAAACGAACACAAGCAAATAAAAACGAACGCAAACGAACATTTAACTTGCAAATAAAAAAAAATTAAAACATTGTTATCCTTAAACATTGTATATAACTAGATAAATGCAACCATTAAATGATAAATTAAAACACAAGAAGTCTACTACACCACCATACGATAAATCAAGTTTAACTAACTTACACATAATTATCTCAAAAAATGTTTTAGAATGTCCAAGTTTTAGCTAACAAAGAAACAAATAGGGTTTCAAGTTTTCAATATGTTTAGATAAATGGTTTATTATTTATTATTTTTTTTGATTTAATCAAACGAACTCGAACGAACGTAACCGAACATATTACCGAACGTTCACGAACGTAGTCGAACGAACGAGACCTGTGTTCGTGTTCGTTCGCTATGCTAATCGAACGAAATTTTTTGTTCGTGTTCGTTCGTAAAGCTAATCGAACGAACATAAACGAACTTCCCGCCGAACGGTTCACGAAATGTTCGCTAAACGTTCGGTTCGTTTACGGCCCTAAGTGAAACCAAGCATCATAAAAAAAGAAAAAAAAAACATTCTCTATTTTTGTATTAATTTCTATCATGGTAATGAATATTAATTTTTTTTTGTCTTTTGTATTTTTTTCATAGTTAAATTTAGGGTTTTTTTTTAACAAGTTTAGTTTTCTTTATTGGTTTAATTTTCACCTTTTTTTAAATGTCGTCGTTCGGCTGCTAATTAGTATGGTGTTTCAGGATCCCATTTAGTCCATCGGGTTTTTTTACCCCCTCAAGACTTTGTCTATTTTTTATGTCACATGAGTCACTTCGTATTATAAATTCATGTTTTTGTTTTAAGTTTTTTTTTTCCCAACTTTTGGTCGTTGTTCAGTTGCTACTTAGCAGGATTTTACACTCAGTCTCACAACGCTGATAGCACGGTTTTACCTCTCCACCCACAACGCTTGTAATACGGTTTTAGGCCCCTGCCCCGCAACGCGGGGGAGTTAAGACTATTTAACGTTATTGAAGATATAGATAAAAAACCATTAACATTATTGAAGATATAGATGATAAAAAACATTAACATTATTGAAGGTATAGATGGAGACAAATCTAAAGATAACGTATCCTCGTTTAAGTTCCCAAAGTTAATGAAGGTTTTTGTTTCCTTAACGAATGGTCCCCGTTTGGTGAGGTTGACAGTCGTGGAGGGAGTCTGGAACTTCAACGTGTTGTAATTGAGTCTCAAAATCATTGAAGTGAGATTATTATATATTTTCTTGTACATAACTTTAGTAACTTGTTATTTTTCGCCCATGCTCTAGCTATCTAATACTCTAATAGTATTGGTGATTGTCCCTATACGGCGGCTTAGGTGTAAAAAAGTTATTGTAAAAAAAAAAAACAGTTGTTTCCTCTCATTATATAGGATTAGTACGTTTAATAACACAATAGATAGCCTCATATAAACAAAAGATAAAGCCCTAACATTCCCAATAAGATATCATTAATAATAATATTTTGCTATTATACACAGATGTATTTTGAAAAACTTTTGTTAAAAAGGAAAAAGAAACTAATTTTTTTAGAGAAAAATGCCCGAATAGTCCCTGTGGTTTCGTCTTTTTTCACCTTTAGTCCCTAACTTTCTAAAATTACCTCAATAGTCCCCAACTTTTCATTTTTTGTTCCCGGATAGTCTCTGGGTCTAACTTAAGTTTATTTTCTCTGTTAAGTCACCCCATGTGCATATCACGTGAGGGGTATTTTGGTCAGTTTCTGTATTTATTTGCTCCTGCCTATTAAATAAGTCCTTTTTTTCCCACAAACCTAACTACCAACATTTCTCCTCATCAATGTTCTTCATCTTCATCACTGTTCATCTTCCTCAGCAACGAATCGACTCCATCATCCTCATGGTTCTCTGCAATTGTGGCAAAGATGCAATCATAGTTACGTCATGGACTGATCTCAACCCTGGTCGCCGATTCTACTCTTGTCCAACCATGGTAATGTATACTATTACCGATTTTAATACTCTAGGGCTTAAAAAGTTTGATCCTTTCTTCCTTCTCTATAGAATCCCAACTGTGGAAGATTCATAGGGTGGGTGGACCCACCAATGTGGGTCGTGCAGTTGCAATTATTCCAGGGCTTCTAAGACACAGAAACCAAGTTGATGCTGAGTTAGCCAAGATGCGGGAAAAGAATCGGCTGAAGAACAAGATCATTACGGTTCTTTTGATAGTTTTAGGGTTTGTGTTTTGGATGTATGTTAAGGCTTGAATGTATTGGATATTGTAATGTCTTAAATGTGAAGGATGTTGAAAATCTGATGTATGGATAACATTCAATGAGCACGTTGTTTGAAGTTGGTTGTTTTGAAGTAATTATGTCTTAAATGTTGGAAAAATGTGGTTGGTGAAATATGGTTAGCATTCAATGAGCAGGTTGTTTGAATTTGGTTGTTTGGAAGTAAGTATGTATTGTGCAAAGTGTATTGTGCAAAGTATATTGTGCAAAATGTATCGCGCAAAACATATTGGTCGAATCTTGTGCAAAGTGTATTGTGGAAAGTGTATTGTGCAAAATGTATCGCGCAAAACATATTGGTCAAATCTTGTGCGAAATGTGTTGTGTAAAGTGTATTGCGCGAAATGTATTGGTCGAATCTTGTGCGAAATGTACATTGCACAAACGAAATTGTGCATGACATGTTCCTACAAATGAACACAATAACCTGTACCTGTCCAAACTTCAAATAGCAGATATAACATTCAATAAACATAAGTGTCGAACATTTGGACCAGATATAACATTGCACAAACGTGAAAGTAAAACACAAAATACTAAACCACAAACTTTAAACGACTGACCATTAAACATCCAACCATACACGATAACCTACATTAATATCATCAAGATAACAAGTCTAAAATATGATGATAATTGTCATAGGTGTTTTAATAAGCTAAATAGACACAAAAGACTGCATGATTGTTTTAAGACAACCCAAAAACCATAACCCGACAACCCGAAAACCATAACCCTTAAACACTTAGACCTGCCTGACCAGCCTCAGTAGCCTGATTACCATCTTTCTTCTTCTTACCTTTCTTCCCTTTCTTCGGCTGGGTAACTTTTTTGGTCCTTCCACAAGTTCTTTGGTTGTGGCCCTTTACACTACACTTCTGGCACTTCACGGACTTCCATTTTCTTGTTAATTTGCCACCAACCACAACCTACTCGTTATCAGCTTCAGCAGCCCTGTTTCTCTTGTTTCTTGCTTGGGAAGCCCTTTCAACTTTATCCTGCAACTCCACAACATCCTTAATTCTTTTCTTCTTAGGTCTGCCGATAGGTGTGTGGTGCAGAGGTGGGGTTAGGTTGGTTGGAACCTGTGATTTTGGGCACAATTCTCTACCATTAATGGGACCAATGGTATGACTGTAAACCCTCTTCCATGTTTCAAGATAATAACGTTCATTAACCCATGATTCCGGGGGTCCAACCTCTTGACCATTCATTGCCATGTCCCAATTGACAGCCACAGCATGCCTACAAGGGATTCCCGAAACTTCCCATTCTCTACAAGTGCAAACCCTATCCACAACATACTGTTTATGTGTTGCGCACCATCCATGTCACACCCCGATTTCCACGTGTCTCACCGGTGGGCCCGGTGGGGGATTACCGTGACGTAGTTGGCAACAATATAGTCAAACCACACAATTATATGAATGCACAGCGGAAGCATAAAGATAAATATGTTTCAACCATCGTTCGTAATATCAATGTGTTACGAATAGTCGAAATGTATCCACATGGGGATCAAATAAAATATAAGCATTGTTCAACAAACGTAGGCATCTTAAGCTTGCGAGACTCTTTATTGATGCTAAGGAGACATATCCAGCCAATTACGCTTAGTACCTGCATTTAATCTTTTTGGGAAAGTACGTCAGTTTACACTGGTAAATACATTCAACCGACACTTTTTGTAAAAGGTTTAATAAAAATTGATTTGAATGCACAAGGCACAAACTCTTTTATAACTTGGGAGAATTATTTAAATTTATAATCTTGTGAACGAATTACATGTTCCTTATGCGTTCAGTAGCCCGGACGTACCGGGTTAAAGATCAATAGACACACCACATCAACTATTTATGCACTGACGAGTGTACGCCTACACTCCGTGTCACGGACCTCGGCCCCGGTTTGACCCGGTTCAAGAGCCGCGGGGCAGGAATCCCGTGGTATTTAATTTAGGCGACAGCGGAAGTCTTTTAATACAGGATCTTTTAATACTAAAAATGCCCGTTTTAATATATTACATAAAGTTTTAGAGATAAAATCCCATAATTTACAATAAGATGATTTCACAGGGAAAATCTTTATTTCTCAAAACATGTTTCTTTATTTATTCACATTGAGCCACTTCTCGGAGCTTGTAGTGCTTCACGGCACTTTTCTTGGATCATAACAGATCACCTGAAACATGTTTGAAAAAGGTTTTGTCAGCGGGGAAATACTGAGTGAATCATTCTTGTTTATGTAAAATCATAGTTAATTATAATTTACAGTATTAAGAGTGATTACAATGTTTCTGATATCAACCAACTACCCACAGTATTTGTCACTCGACTCGTTTCAGTGACTGTGGTCATATCACTGTTGGGTCCGTTCACCCACAAGTGACGTCAATCACTATTAGGTCCGTTCACCTAAAAGTGACGTTTCATGAATTAGGTACGCTCACCTAAACTGATAACACTAGTAATGTGCACAATACCCCACATACCGGCTGTAATTTGGTGATTACAAAGACTTAATCCCTATAATTATAACTTTGGAAAATAATTTGGAGTATTGTAAAACAGTTGATAAAAAGAGAATGACTCACATTGCAGATTTAACGAGCAAAGTATAAGCCTACTGATTAGCCTCGATTAACCTAATTTAACATAATGCACACACAAATGGGTTAGTAACTAATACAGCAGTTACGACAATTCACGAGATTAAACCCTCACAACGACTAATACGGTGCAATACTGAATAATCCAACGGATTCACGACGAATAACAGAGCATAGTCCGAATTCGAACAGCACTCAAATATTCAAGTCGAAATCACGACGAATAATCAAAGTATAAGCTCAATTTGAGCAGCACATAAACAATCGTTGGATAGTTATAATCGATCGGACGTTGAATCGTAATAGCGATCGAGTTATTACCCTGATTACGGTAGCACTTCGTGAATCGTGTGTGTTTTGGAACTGATTTTGCTATAACTCGACGTTCACAGTGAATTTCTACGTCGTTTCAACTTCCAATTTCAAGTCCCAAGGTCGGCTATTTATAGTAATTTTTGGGACATGCTTACGGATCGTATGCCATTTCCCTTACGGTCCGTAAGGGAAGCAGTCTATTTATAGGGTAGTCAGGTTCGGGACTAGCTATGCTGAGTTGACAGTTTTATAAAATTCTAATTTGACAACGAAAATTGTTGATAATTATCACTAGGGTTTTACCCCCCCTGAGTTTTAGGGGCCCTGATCCTGTTTCCGATTGTTCTGAAAATTTTAGGGTTAATGCAGAATTACTTGGGTGTCTTAATTAAGGTTTCCTTTTTGATTAATTATCATCCTAAGTATTACTTTTAGTGAGAGTTGTTACATCCTCCCCACCTTAAGAAAAATCTCGTCCTCGAGATTTATTGAAATAAATGAGGATATTTGTGCTTCATTTCTGATTCTAGTTCCCAAGTGTATTCTGGTCCTCTCTTTGAATTCCATTTGACTTTGACCAGCACTAGTCGTTTGTGCTTGAGAAACTTGACTTTTCTATCTTCGATCTGTAGTGGTTTTTCTACAAATTTCAGCTTTTCGTTTACCTCTACATCTTGAAGAGGTACTACCAGGGATTCGTCTGATAAGCATTTCTTGAGGTTGGATACATGAAATACATCGTGTACTCCAGCGAGTTCTTCTGGTAGTTGTAGACGATAAGCAACTGGTCCTATTCGTTGGACTATTGGAAAAGGTCCTACGTATCTTGGACTCAGCTTTCCTTTCTTACCGAATCGTACTATTCCTTTCCAAGGAGAAACTTTCAAGAGAACTTTATCTCTGATTTGAAATTCTAATGGCTTGCGACGATTGTCTGCATAGCTCTTCTGACGATCTCGAGCCATTTTCAGTCTTTCCTTGATCTGAGTTATCTTGTCAGTAGTTTCTTGTACGATTTCTGGACCTGATAATTGATTTTCTCCTATCTCTGCCCAACAAACTGGGGTTCTGCACTTGCGTATAGTGCTTCGAATGGAGCAGTTTCAATACTTGAAGGATAACTATTGTTATAGGAGAATTCAATTAAAGGTAAGTGGCTATCCCAATTTCCACCAAAATCTATTACACATGCTCGGAGCATGTCTTCCAAAGTTTGTATCGTCCTTTCACTTTGTCCGTCTGTCTGTGGATGATATGCAGTACTCAGATTTAGTCGAGTTCCCATTGCTTTCTGGAAACTAGTCCAGAAATGAGAAGTAAAACGACTATCCCTGACCGATACAATGGAGAGTGGAACTCCATGTAAAGATACTACTTCATCTACGTACAACTTGGCTAACCTTTCCATGCTAAAGGTTTCTTTCATTGGTAGAAAATGAGCTGATTTGGTTAATCGATCCACAATTACCCAAATCGCATCATTACCTTTTCTGGTTCTGGGTAACTTAGTAACAAAATCCATTGTTATGAGTTCCCATTTCCATACAGGCATTTCTAGCTGTTGTAGTAATCCTGAAGGTTTCTGGTGTTCGGCCTTAACTTGTGAACAAGTTAGACACTTAGATACGTATTCGGCTATATCTTTTTTCATTCCTATCCACCAGAAATTGTTTCTTAAATCTTGGTACATCTTATTATTTCCTGGGTGTACGGTATACCTAGATTTATGAGCTTCTTCTAAAATCTTATTTCTTAATTCTCCTTGCTTAGGTACCCAAATTCATTTCTTGTGGAATTTCCAAATTCCATCATTTCCTTGTTCCAATTCTTTTATGTAACCTTTCATTCCTTCAAGATCATCCTTGATTGCTGTTTCCTGAATTTCCTTCAATTGCTCCATTAAATCTACTTGTAGATTTAATCTAAGAGCACGGACTCGCTTTTTCTTCTCATGATACTTACGACTTAAGGCATCTGCGACTACGTTCGCCTTTCCTTCGTGATATTGAATATCACAGTCGTAATCACTCAGGATTTCCATCCACCTCCTTTGCCTCATATTTAACTCTTTTTGCCCAAATATGTACCTTAAACTTTTATGATCTGTATAAACAGTAAACTTACTTTCATACAGATAATGTCTCCAGATCTTAAGGGCAAAAATTATGGCTCCTAATTCTAAGTCATGAGTTGTATAATTCTCTTCATGCTTTTTCAATTGCCTAGAGGCATATGCAATTACCTTCTTGCGTTGCATTAACACACATCCAAATCCTAATTTTGAGGCATCAAAATATACTTCGAAATCTTCTATTCCTTCGGGTAAGGCTAAAATTGGAGCATTCGTCAATCGGTGTTTTAAAATCTTAAAAGCTTCTTCTTGTCTAGATCCCCATTCAAACTTAACGGTTTTACAGGTCAGCTTAGTCAAGGGTACAGCTATCTTAGAAAAATCCTTAATAAATCTTCTGTAGTATCCAGCTAAGCCTAGAAAACTTCTAATTTCCATAGCTGATTGTGGGACCTTCCATTTAGTGATTGCTTCTATCTTAGCAGGATCTACATGAATTCCTTCGTGATTTACCACATGACCTAAGAATTGCACTTCTTGCAGCCAGAATTCACATTTTGAGAATTTAGCGTAAAGTTTTTCCTTTCTTAACAAAGTTAAGAGTACATGTAGGTGCTCACAATGTTCCTTCTGAATTTTGGAGTAAATAAGTATATCGTCGATGAAAACGATCACAAATTTATCCAAGTATGGTTTACAGATTCTATTCATCATGTCCATAAATGCTGCTGGGGCATTTGTTAGTCCAAAGGGCATGACTGTAAACTCATAATGACCATACCTAGTTCTGAAAGCAGTTTTAGGTATGTCTTCCTCTTGTACTTTCAATTGATGATATCCGGAGCGCAAGTCAATCTTAGAAAAATACCTAGCGCCTTGAAATTGATCAAAGAGATCATCGATCCTAGGTAATGGGTATCGATTCTTAATTGTAACCTTATTCAGCTCCCTATAATCAATACACATTCTCATCGATCTATCTTTCGTTTTCACAAACAACACTGGTGCTCCCCAAGGGGATGAACTAGGTTGTATAAACCCTTTGCTTAGTAATTCATCTAACTGCTTTTTCAGTTCTAGCATTTCGGTGGGTGCTAATTGATAAGGTGCTTTAGCTATTGGTGTAGTTCCTGGAATTAGATAAATTCTAAACTCTACTTCCCTATCGGGTGGTAACCCAGGTAATTCTTCTGGAAAGACGTCTGGGTATTCTGAAACTATAGGGATGTCATGAAGTTCCTTACTTTTAGCGTTAATGATTACAAAAATCATATACACCATTTCTTGTTTTCTCGAATAACTAGCCAACTTCATTACTGAGATGAATTTTAGTGGCTTTCGAGGTTTATCTCCTGTAATTAAAATTACTTATCCTGTGGGGGTACGAATTTCTACGGAATTCTTATCACATAGGATTCGAGCATGGTTGGCTACTAACCAATCCATTCCTAATACCACATCGAATCCAGCTAATTTCATAGGTAACAGATTTGCAGAAAATTTATGGCCTAATAGTTCTATCTTTCCTTCTTGCTAAACTTTATCTATGTTAACAGAATTCCCTTCTGCTGTTTCGACCGTAAAAATCTGCCTAAGGGTGGTTAAAGGTAAATTAAGAGCTTGGCAGAATGAAGTATTAATAAAACTTTGGTTTGCACTAGAGTCAAATAATACTTTTGAAAATACGTCGTGAACTAAGAACGTACCAGCTATCACATCTGGGATGAGTTCAGCTTCTTGAGTGGTCAACTGGAAGGCTCGTGCATTCTTCTTAGTAGCTCCGTCGGCTTGTTTGGCTTTGTTGTCTGTTGTTTTAACTAACTTAGGACATTCTGGTCTAAAATGCCCGGTTTCTCCGCAGTTGAAACAGATTGTTGTCTTCTTTCTACAATTTTCCTCACGATGTCCTGCAACTTTACAAAAGTTGCAGATTACATTGCATCTTCCAAAATGATTCTTTCTGCAATTTCTGCAAAAAGGCGGATTTGCAGATTGTCTCATTCCTCTCTTCTTGAATTTATTATTACTACCCACACGGAATCCTTGGGTAACCTTCTGAGGGAGCCCAGTTGGCCAGCCTCACCCACCCTCTCCCTAGAGGTCTCGGGTTCGAATCTTGGTGTCTGCATCCCACAGCCAAGCTCTTCGCTCTCGGTTGGGTAGTCACCCCCAGGCAGCTATGGGGCTAAGCTAGCTTGTGGAGTGTGATCACTCCAGCGGTTGGGAGGACCGTGGAATATCCCCCCCCCACACAAAATCCTTGGGTAATCTTTTGAGCCAATTTCTTCTTTCGATCTTCTTCTCTTGTGCGTACCAGTTCATCAGTTAGGGTATTAGCTAATTCTACAACATCGTCAATAGTACGAGGTCTCGCAGCTTTGACGATGTTACGGAGTTCACTAATTAATCCCCAAATATAGCGAGAAATGAGTACCGGTTCTGGCGAAGCCAGGGTAGGTACCACTTTCGCATATTTGAAGAATGTCGAAGTATATCCCCGACAATCTACGCCTATCATACGATGACTCAGGAACTTGTTGGCCATTTGTTCCTTTTCGTATTCGGGACAAAATTTTCTTTCTACAAGACTCTTAAATTCTTCCTAGTTCATTGCATAGGCCACCCTTCTTCCTTTTGCTTGCAATACAGTGTTCCACCACTCTAATGCCCCTTCTTTGAACAAATTCGACGCATACATAACTTGATCTTCTTCGGCACATTTACTTATTGCAATTACTGCTTCGGTTTTCTCTAACCAACGCAGTACTGCAGTTGCTCCTTCATTACCTGCAAATTCAGCAGGTTTGCAAGCAAGAAATTCCTTGTAAGTACAACCAGGCGTTGCAGGTTTTATTTTCTTAGGAAGTGGGGCTTGTTGTGGATCATTATCATGATTGTCATGATTGCCGCCTCCATTTACACTATGACTAAAATTATCTTACTGAGTACGTTTACTAGGAATGATTTGTTGCGATTCAACAGGTTTCCGAGCAGCAGCCATGATTGCTGGAATAGCATTGGCTATCCCTTGAGTAATGATATTTTCAATATCTTGTCTAGTTATATACTGGTTTTCCTGATTTTGCTCAGATTGATTCTCTTCATTAACTGGTTCATTATTAGCGTTTTCCATCTGATAATTAGTATAAGTGTAAATTATTAGTGTCAAATAATTGCTAGTTAGATATAACAAAGCAATTACGCATAAACACATAAAACCTTACAACACATATCTATAACCAAAATTGTCGATGTCTCGACTTCTATTTTGTTTTATAGATTATATAGGCATCCATACACACTGTTTATCTCACAATGTTTTATTTCCCATTTTACAAAGTTAGATTTAACTATTACTTCATTAACTGGTTCATTATTAGCGTTTTCCATCTGAGGAAGAAGTTCCTTTTTCTATGGTTGCAATATCTAATTTGTGGTAGATAGCAGAAAGCTTTTGTTTACCCATACTGTATCTAACAAATAACCAGTTAATAAAACACATAATCACAGAATGACAATTAGTAGAATTTGTTAAATACTTAATTTATTTAAATCAGTAATAGGCTTAAATCAGTGGCTCGATCAGTGGCTCTGATACCACCTTTTCCTGTCACGGCCCTCGGCCCCGGTTTGACCCGGTTCAAGAGCCGCGGGGCAGGAATCCCGTGGTATTTAATTTAGGCGACAGCGGAAGTATTTTAATACAGGATCTTTTAATACTAAAAATGCCCGTTTTAATATATTACATAAAGTTTTAGGGATAAAATCCCATAATTTACAATAAGATGATTTCACAGGGAAAATCTTTATTTCTCAAAACATGTTTCTTTATTTATTCACATTGAGCCACTTCTCGGAGCTTGTAGTGCTTCACGGCACTTTTCTTGGATCATAACAGATCACCTGAAACATGTTTGAAAAAGGTTTTGTCAGCGGGGAAATACTGAGTGAATCATTCTTGTTTATGTAAAATCATAGTTAATTATAATGTACAGTATTAAGAGCGATTACAATGTTTCTGATATCAACCAACTACCCACAGTATTTGTCACTCGACTCGTTTCGGTGACTGTGGTCATATCACTGTTGGGTCCGTTCACCCACAAGTGACGTCAATCACTATTAGGTCCGTTCACCTAAAAGTGACGTTTCATGAATTAGGTACGCTCACCTAAACTGATAACACTAGTAATGTGCACAATACCCCACATACCGGCTGTAATTTGGTGATTACAAAGACTTAATCCCTATAATTATAACTTTGGAAAATAATTTGGAGTATTTTAAAACAGTTGATAAAAAGAGAATGACTCACATTGCAGATTTAACGAGCAGAGTATAAGCCTACTGATTAGCCTCGATTAACCTAATTTAACATAATGTACAAACAAATGGGTTAGTAACTAATACAGCAGTTATGACAATTCACGAGATTAAACCCTCACAACGACTAATATGGTGCAATACTGAATAATCCAACGGATTCACGACGAATAACAGAGCATAGTCTTCGAACAGCACTCAAATATTCAAGTCGAAATCACGACGAATAATCAAAGTATAAGCTCAATTTGAGCAGCACATAAACAATCGTTGGATAGTTATAATCGATCGGACGTTGAATCGTAATAGCGATCGAGTTATTACCCTGATTGCGGCAGCACTTCGTGAATCGTGTGTGCTTTGGAACTAATTTTGCTATAACTCGACGTTCACAGCGAATTTCTACGTCGTTTCAACTTCCAGTTTCAAGTCCCAAGGTCGGCTATTTATAGTAATTTTTGGGACATGCTTACGGACCGTATGCCATTTCCCTTACGGTCCGTAAGGGAAGCAGTCTATTTATAGGGTAGCCAGGTTCGGGACTAGCTATGCTGAGTTGACAGTTTTATAAAATTCTAATTTGACAACGAAAATTGTTGATAATTATCACTAGGGTTTTACCCCCCCCTGAGTTTTAGGGGCCCTGATCCTGTTTCCGATTATTCTGAAAATTTTAGGGTTAATGCAGAATTACTTGGGTGTCTTAATTAAGGTTTCCTTTTTGATTAATTATCATCCTAAGTATTACTTTTAGTGAGAGTTGTTACACTCCGCGCTTAGGTCGTGGCTATTTCGTAAAATGCTGCCAGGGATATCCGGGACATGGTCATTAACCCCCCAAAAGCGTTTAAGTAAACAAAACTGTTTAAACGAGCCGACCAAATTATTCAATTAACCACCAAACGATGGAAGATTTGATGCCCGATCAAGCGGTATTTTATATACCGTAACCCAAGCCCGTATAACGGAAAATAAGTTAAAAGTATTTACCTTTGCAAGTATAATTCCTTAATCGAATAATGCAACTATCTTTTACTAGTCTCCTATTCTGGAACGAAGGTTTAAAATAACCTATTAGAATCCTAACGGGTCTTTAATTTAGCCGTAACTTAGACCGATCAGTTTCAAAGGATAATTACGGTTTAATCGCGTGAAAGGCGAAAACCGGGAATGGAATGTGATTTGGAACCAACAAGTTTGAAGACTTGTTTTATATGGGTATAATAACCACACTCTGGATTTTGAGGTCAAAACAATAAGGTTTGACTCGTTTCGGCTAGTTTATGTAAACTAGTTACATAAGCCGAACCGTGCGCGCAAAAGGCGTAACGGTTAACCGTAAGAGTCCTACACAGGTTTCCTAAGTCAATATGCTTTAAATAGGTTATGGTATCAGTAGGATACCTTCCATAATGCCCGTAACGAGTTTAAATCCATTTTATGCCCCGTAGGGGTATTTCGGTCATTTTAAAGATTATAAAAGTGGTTTCTGAGTCCTACAGGAAATCTGAGTTTTCCGAATAGTTTATAAAGTTTAAAATACTCTATTTATTATTTAAAATCAGTAGCAACTGGAATCGGGTCAAAAGACCTTGTAGAACTCAAGTTATGTCCAAAAAGGTATATTCGGTAACTACCGAACCGATGCCATAACCGCAGGTTATGAGCAGGTTAAAAATAATTAAAAATCTTTAAAAATCCCAAAATATTATTTTACATCAGTGTGTAAAAGGTTAGGTGTCAAAATCTGGGTTTAGATAGGCGTTATGCTAATTGCGCCATTTAATTACTAAAGTTTTCCGTAATTGCGCTATTTAGCATAACTCCTATTCTGGACCTCGGATTGACGTGAAATTTTAGGGACATGCTTAGAAATTAGTAACTAAGGTTATGGTCCTTTCACATGTCCGAAATTCTCGTTTTAAATTGAAAAGGGCATTACGGTCAACTTTTAAGCATTTAACGGAAAAGTGTAAAAGACTCGGACAAACAACGAACCGGTCACAGAGGGTTATACCATCATGTAACCTGGTCCTAAGAAAGTCCTAAGGCATATCTAAATCATACCATAACGGGTCAGAACTGAAGTCAAAGCAAAAGTCAAAGGTTTGCGACTTTCGGTTCCGAACCGGGTCAAAACGGTAAATGGTCGGATCAAACAAGCTTAGATTAGTTAATATACTTATTATCATGTTATGTGAGTGTTAAAATAGGTTACACGCCATCTACATTACCGATTATGCATAAATTCGCAAAATAACATTCTGTTGACTTTTTCTAAGCACGTTTGACTCGACATTCAGACTAGTTAGAGTGGGAATCAGAGGGTGCCCTTTTTGGGGTTTAAAGCCCACATGATTACCAACATATAACTACCTTTGATTCGACAAACCACTGGACCATTTGTGATTTATCGTAAAGTCAATCGTTAATTACGACGGATTGACTTTTAAGCTAAAACTATGGAAAACTAAGCCACAAAGGGTTAGGCATACTTACAGAAGCTTGGTGCACGACCAGAGATGCTAGTAGAATGCTTTTGAGCTCCAGGAATGATCAAGAAAGCAGGTTTGAGGTGTGATGAACAATGGTGCACTACATTGCCTTTTATAGTGAAAAATGGTGCACAAGATCATTACAACTCAACCTATAATTGCTCATGGATGATCAGCAGCTGTCCCTGAGTGTTAGGGGACATGTAGGGGGCGCCCATGCTTCAATTAATGCATCCAAGGTCGGTTACAAGCTCAAACATTGAATCTGAGTGAGTTTTCTGCTTCTGGGGACTTGACGCGGCCCGCATTAAGGTTCAGGTTGGGCTCACGCGGGCCGCCTGAACCCTTATGTTAGAACCCGTATCTTCATATGGCTCGCGGCCCGCTTGAACTTCCTTGTTTCGCTAATGCGGGCCGCCTGAGGCCTGAAATTCAAGATTTTCAAATCTTTTGTAATCATTGACCTGACCTTTCGGTCTCGAAGGGGTAACTTTGAGATTTGGGCCTCGATTATTTACGATTAAGGGCCTCGTGACTTTTACCCGTGCCGTTAAGTCCCCGGCTAGTTTAATTACTATCCGAAAAGCCTTAACTTTTATTGTTGACGCTTTTAATCCCTCGCATATGAAATTTATCATAACTTTCTCGTTTTAAAACGGAACTTCGCGAAATTTATATCGTATATTCTAGTGAGCGTAATTTACTGTTACAAGGTCTCGGGTTCGTCAAAGGATCACTCAGAGGTATAAATTGAACATGTTGACACATTTAACCCCTGTAGTTTGTAATCTCTCACTTTCTTCCGCATTCTGCTCCGTACGATCCATGATTCATTCGTTTGAAGGTACGAGCATCATTTAGGGTTACTATACAATATATTTTCCCCTCGTTGACATTTTTAACCCTCGATTTTACATACTTTCAAGGTTTGTCAACTTTAGTCCTTTATTTTGTATTTAATACCACGTGTAAACTCATGACGCGTGTCAACACATTATTGGACACAAAATTTCGAGGTGTTACAATCCACTCTGACCTTACCACTGACCTGATGTATTCTTGCTTCACTTCAACTCCGGCAATCACGGTGGCGGTTATGGAGGTGATGACGTTGTAGAATCGTCTACTGTTGCCAGATATGAGCAATCATTGTACGATTTTTCTGTGTGAAAGTTGAAACCGTGGTTCGCTGGTGAAAACTCTCTGGTGTGTATGTACTTGAGGTGTTGACAATAGTGGAATGCAGATCTGGTAGATAAATGATAGAGAAGAGAGAGAAAGAGAAAAATAAATTAGTTTTTTTATTTATTTTTTTTATTATAGGGGTAATTTGGTCATTTAACAAATTTTAACAAAATAATTCTAACAGTGTTAGAAATTTGGACTCAAATAGTTAAGAAAAGTGGCTATAGGGACTCAGGGCGTTAAACATTTTAATTTTGGACTCAAGTGGTTAAAACCCCTAAAACACCGGGACTCAAAAAGTAATTTACCCTTGTTACTTTTAACCTAAAGCTTTTCATCTTTTGCAATTTAACCTCAACACCTTTTTACTTTCAAATTTGGTCCGCTTTTCATCTTTCGCAAATTTCCGTTTAACGTTTAGTTTCTAAATTTCCGAGTTAACACGCCGCAATGTGCGTGTGTGATTCAATGTTTTTCTTTCCCGTGATTCAATGTTTTTCTTTCCCGTTTAACAAACAGGCGCGTCGCAGCGAGTCTATTTTCCCCGTTTGATTGGTTTGTCGCAACGCGCGAGTGAGAGACCGACTTAGTTATTCTTTTCTATGTTTTACACATATGCTCGTGATCATGTAAGAAACATTTTCCTTTCATCTGATATGATATATAACTAACGAATCTCTCACCACATTGCGGTGGGTAGTAATTCTAGTTTAGAATAAATTTTCACATGACACAATAGGTCCTTTTAACTATCATTTTATTACTAGGTGTTTTACCACCTATTAGGTTAAGCCTAAAGAAATAAACATCAATATTTTTGTACAAAAAACCTAAAATGGGTTGTAAATAAAGTAGAACATCAAACGATTCATATGGACACATATGTCTACCATTTTTATCGCTCGATATTGGTTCTTCTAACGCATCATTGTTCTTTTTGTCGCTCGTTTGTTTTCGTCATCGTTTTGTCCTAGTAATGCTTCAAATTTTAATTCACAATTCTTCAAGATTCTTTAAAGAGTTAATTACTGTTTTCGTCCCTGTGGTTTGTCAAAAATTACTATTTCAGTCCATTAGTTTAAAAATTGCGATTTCAATCCCTGCGGTTTCACTTTCGTAACCATTTCAGTCCTTGTGGTTTCACTTTCGTAACCATTTCAATCCATTTATTCTGTTAGTACAGGGACTGAAATGGTTACGAGGTGGACTGAAATGGTTACGAAAGTGAAACCACAGGGACTGAAATCGCAATTTTTAAACTAATGGACTGAAATAGTAATTTTTGACAAACCACGGGAACGAAAACAGTAATTAACTCATTTTTTAAACTTGTTGTTTAATGTGCTTGTATTATAATGATGATTTGAATCTTTCATTCTGCAAAATCACAAAAAGTAAATTTTTGAAAGTTGATCCATAAATGAGGAAAATAACAACAAATCCGTGACTTTCAACCTAAATGTGTTTTTTGAAATTCAAATAGCAATGTTTTATTTATTTATTTACAGAACATATACATAAACAAACATGGTATTTTGTACCATGAAATATTTGTTTTCATAATATCTTAAACATAAATCTTAAAGAATTGTTGTTGTAACCATAGGAGAAAGAACACTGAATTTTGAGATCGGTTACCTGTAAGTTAGTGAACCCTGTAATTTCTTTGTTTTTTCGTTTTGAATATTCGTCATTACGGATGTATCAACATCGGTTTGTTAAACCCGATGCCGGACACATGAATCTTGATTTTCAGGAGGTGGTTGTGATTGTTAATACCATTGTTGTTCGGGATTGTAGATGGTAAAGTTATACAACTATCTAATATAAGTGGATACAACTATTTAAAGTAGTTGATGCTAAAGTTCTCATGATTTTTTCTAGAATTTTATCACAATTAGGTTGTATAATGTGGGATAAAGCTTCTATCATGCTTTCTAAGCAACACGTAAGCATGCAGGTATTATTGTTAAGTTGCACCGGATGAAATAAAGTCTCTCTTTAAAGCCCCTTTAACTATATATAAAAAAAGAAAAGAGTTAATTACTGTTTTCGTCCCTGTGGTTTGTTAAAAATCACTGTTTCAGTCCATTAGTTTAAAAATTGCGCTTTCAGTCCCTGTGGTTTCACTTTCATAACCATTTCAGTCCTTGTGGTTTCACTTTCGTAACCATTTCAATCCATTTATTCTGTTAGTACAGGGACTAAAATGGTTACGAGGTGGACTGAAATTGTTACGAAAGTGAAACCACAGGGACTGAAATCGCAATTTTTAAACTAATGGACTGAAACAGTGATTTTTGACAAACCATAGGGACGAAAACAATAATTAACTCAAAAGAAAAAAAGAAAACAGAAAAAAATTGATTGGTTGCTTCAAAGTGGTCCCCACCCTCTCCCCCTTTAGCGCTCACTAACAGCATGGCCGGGGCAACCATAGCGCCGCTCCATGGCGGATGAGGGCTGATGTTGGGGGCGCCAACCCAACTGAGGTGGCTGGGGCGTTGCCCCATACGGAACACTTTACAATGGGAAAAAAATATTTTTTTTCCTATTATAATAATAGTTTAATTATCTAAAATGTGTAGTTTGTCTGTTGAGGACATTGCAATATGAAATCGGTAGCTTAAGGATTTTATAAACATCCAATTAACCCTGAAAGAAGTTTACCATTATGATAAAGTATTGTGGGCTTTGTTATATGAGTGAGTCTAAGGTGTTGCTCTCCATCAAATTAACATATGATACTAGAGATGTTGCTCTCGATCGAATTAACATGTGATACTAAGGATACACCCCTATCCCTGTTAAACATCACCATCTTTTACTATAATATATCGCTCAATCATCTACATTCAGTTTAGACGACGAAAGAGGCTAAGTACCTTTTTATCATGAATTATCATCCTAAACTCACCATACAACACTTAGTCTCTACCAAGCCATCTTTACTTTAATCTTTGTAAGGTTACGTACTTACATGTGAGTGTACACATGGAACCTAGGTTGATTCGGGAAGACCTTTACAAGAAATTTACATGTTAATTACTTTCTAGTGACATGTATACCTCCAATGTATACTACTCTCTTACTAAAATCAACGGCTATGATTTACTTACACGGACGATCCGTATCACAAGTCTGGAACTCTCTAGTATTTATAACATTTCCATGAAGTTTTCTGGATTTTTTTCTCCAAAACTCTTCAATATTTAAGATTAGCGTGAAACATTCCAAAACTATCAAAGTTTCATGTGATTTCACATTGAGTATTAACTATTGTAGAAACCCACTATATCAATTTAAATAGGAATCTGTTAAAATATACACTTATTTCTAATTCATATCACAAACATTATTATTGGACTGTTACATGTGTCAATATTGTTGGGCTGTTATACTTGTATTTGGCTGTTCAGTTTGTTAGCAGGTTGTTATGTTTATTGGGCTGTTGGGCTCAGTTGTTACAAGTCTGTTGGACTCAAGGGTTAAAGTGTAACTTCAGGGGCTTTATGTGTATAATTGTAAAGATCATGGGGCTGGATGTATCTCAGTGTTGTTACCAGCTATATAATAGAGGAGAGAGAGTGAAGACGGTTCACTTCTAGATTTTTGTTAGGGTTTCACTATCACTTCTTTGTATATCCGTTCTTGTGGTGTTCATCTGGATTGTTCACCTGGGTTCATCTGGAGTTGAAGATTGATGTGCTGAATGCGGTCTATAAAAACTACTAACCTAATCTAGACACCCTAGTTTTAAATTTATAAACTAAGACTCTCTAAATGCTAGACCACTGACAGGCAAGTGTACCTATCGTACGTAGTAAAGCCTAATGAAGTCCGAGTATCGAACCCACGAGACACTAGCGACGCTAACTAGACTCTGACTCAACTAATACTTAACTGGTTTTAATTTGTTTTGAATTCGAGGTTTTAACTAATTAAACTAAATGATTAAGAAAATGGCAGACACGACAAACAACGTGAAACAAACACGAACTCGGGGACTAGGTGTAAATCAAATATGATGAGAAAAGACTACCTAGGTTTCGAATCCCTAGAATCATGCAACGCTATCTTGACTATGGCAATGGTTAAATATCCTACTCCCTCGATTAACCCCCAGCTAGAGATGCATCAAACGAAAGATAAGGACGAAATGCGAAGTGCTAGAACGAACCGGCTCGACCTATCCATACCAAATCCCACGCAAATAGAATCCTTTTGACCTCAGAGACAATTATGTTAATAGAAGATCCCAAAAACGCAAAGTAACCCAAACCATGAAGATTGAAATCCTAGGAAACCTTAACCACGATGTAATAAACGAGCCCGAGCTATCGGTCACCCAATCTACCCACCAATGATTAGCTAATAACCTAGCTCACCTTAATCGTCTTTCGAGTCACAAGATGAGGATGCAAGTTTTCGTATATTGATTTTTAATTATTAATCGAATTGGTCAATTTCTCAACTCAATATTCAAACCGAAAACCCTAAGATCAACGATTCAAATTAAACTCTAAGTCTAGGGGATATTTCTATGTGCCTAAACCGTTGAATTCATCAACCAATAATCAATCAAAACTCACCAACATGCAATATCAAGATCAATCACAAGGCAAAGTTATGTAAATCACATCAAATAACCATAATCAAGTCAAAACAACGTAACAATCACTAGTTCATCGCAACCTAGGTAGTTTAGAAGTTTAGCTACTCATATTATTCAAAAACATGACAAACTTGGTTCTAAAAATTAAACAACACATGGGTTCAACATAAAAGATTAAACTAATAAGAATAATATCGAACCCGTGATGCTCCAAATATGAACTGAATATTTTTTTTCTTCCTTTTGCACCCAAAGAAACAGCCGGCTCCAATGATGATGTTGTCGAAATATGCCTTCTGTCCAAATATTATACTGCCTCCACTTCCTGCCGTCACTTATGGTTTTCGAAAACAATTCTCCTCCCCCTGTTCACGTCTAGGGCTGTTCACGAGCCGAGCCGAACCGAGCGGACCTTTGCTCGTGCTTGGCTCGTTTACAAATCGAACCGAGCGGAGGGACTCATTTAAAACCGAGCCACAAATCAAGCGAGCAATTTCCGAGCAGGAAATATTTCGAGCGAGCGGCGAGCGAAGTTCGAGCGATTTGGACAACCGTGTCGCCCGATTTAAATTTGCTCAGAGAGATAGAGAGATAGTGACAACGTAGGGTCTCAAGTTTTTAAATCTTAATAAACAAACACATTTCATGGCATAATATTTTTTTATGAATAACAATGTTGTGGCCGACGAGATGATGATCATATTGCACGATCAATGACGTTGAGAGCAAGAGACGATTGATTTAGGGTAACGACATGAAACATTGAGGTGATGAGCAGACTGTCGTTTATCTATTTAGGGTTTAACTTTTAGATTTGATATTAATTTTTTTATTGGTGTGATCGGGTTAGTACGTATAGATATAGTTCTAAATTTGTATGTAGTTGACCAAAATCTAACAGAGTAGTATATATAAAACTATAGATTTAATTTATATTTAAGTATATATGTATGTGTGTATAAATATAGGTGTGTGTGTATATATGTATAATTTATATTTGTGTATATACCTGTTTAGGGGACCGCTAAAATGAGAACCACCTCCAGTTGTAAGAACTGAGGGAACCACTTTCTAGCCTTTAGATCAAGGAGATGGATGGATGAGATTTAAAGTAACTAAAATTAATATTAAATAGATTTTGTCTTATTATGTCTTTAATATTATAATCCAAAAGGGTAGTATAGTAAAATTACACTATTTTGTCTTTATATATATATTAGTATTTAATTGCCTTTTTGTCTTATTCATTAATTACTTTATAATAAAAAAACAGAACTTTATGTTAAACAATAATTTAAATTCAGATTTGTATAATAATTTTTTATTAAAAGAATTTTTTTATTAAAATCTTTCTTTAAATTAAGATTTTTTTAACAAACCGTTTTTTTAATGCCGTTTTTTTTAACGCGCCGTTTTTACGAGCGTTTTTTTACGAGCTTTTTTTTTACGAAACGTAAAAAAGTTTTACGTTAACGTTTTTTACGTTTTACGCGCCGGTTTTTTACGTTTTACGCGCCGGTTTTTTTCATTTTACGCGCCGGTTTTTTACGTTTTACGCGCCGGTTTTTTACGTTTTACGCGCCGGTTTTTTACGTTTTACGCGCCGGTTTTTTTACGTTAACGTTTTTTTACCTTTTTACGGAACGTAAAAAAGTTTTGCGTTAACGTTTTTACGTTTTACGCGCCGGTTTTTTACGTTTTACGCGCCGGTTTTTTACATTTTACGCGCCGGTTTTTTACGTAAAACTTTTTACGTTTTACTAAAAAAAATTACGTTTTACGTAAAGCTTTTTACGCTTCACGTTTTTACGTTTTACGTTAAAAAAGTTTACGGTTTGCGTTAAAAAATTTACGGTTTAATTTTTTACGTTAACGTTTTTTTACGTTTTACGCGCCGGTTTTTTTTACGTTTTACGCACCGGTTTTTTTACGTTTTACACGCCGGTTTTTTTACGTTTAACACGCCGGTTTTTTTACGTTTTACGCAACGGTTTTTTACGTTTTACGCGCGGTTTTTTTTACGTTTTACGCACCGGTTTTTTACGTCAACATTTTTTTACTTTTTATGTTTTTAAATTTTACGTTTTATGTAAAACTTTTTACGTTTTAAGTTTTACGTTAAACTTTTTACGTTTTACGTAAAAGTTTACGGTTGAACCTTTTTTTCACAAAAACTTTTTTACACGAAACCTAACATTTACGTTTTAACGCGCCGTTTTTTTTTTAGTTTTACGTTAAAATTTTTACGTTTTAACGCCCGTTAAAATTTTTACGTTTTAACACGCCTCAAAAAAAAAACCCAACAAACAAAAAACAAAAGAACGAGTGGATTCTTGAAAAAAAACAAAGTTTCGGCTCAGATTTTCCGACAATCAGAGGCTGCAAGGTGGGGTTGCAGGTTCAAAAACCTACCCTCCACCATCCTTGCCGCGCCATCGTCAATTTTTTTTCATCATCACCGCCGATTCAATAAGGCCCCGGATTCAACTGATTTAAACATTCAAAAGGAAACAAGAACATCATTCAAACAGATTCAAACCTGTATCAAAACCAACAGATTCAAAAGAACACAAACTTCATTTAAATCATAGATCAAGAAACAGGGGCATTTAGAACGATTGCCCTTTCAAACTTCAAATCCAAGTTCACTGTTTGCAAAAATCAAACCCACAAATAAAAGATCTGAGATTGCAAAATCAAACCCACAAATTAAAGATCCAAATATCAACACCCACCTATCTTCTTGCAAATCCAAAAATAAAAACAAATCATAGCAAGATCTAAGCAAAAACAGAGTCAAGATTGTTCAACATTCAAAAAACAAAAATCAAACCGCCACCCAATCACCAGCACAACCGACATCAAACGGCACGACCAGCACCACCGGGGACCAAACCATACCTGTCGTCGGAACCGGACAACTTTCAGACACCACACACCACCCCCCTGTACGGCGGCAGCGTCCTAGGGTTTTATCTCCGTTAGACGGTGCTGAACGGCGGCGGAGGAGACAGTGACGGTGGCGGCGGCGTCCTAACTTTCAGACACCACGAGCCATTCTCTCTTTCTCCGGCACTCTCTTTCTCCCCTCCGATTCTCTCTCAAACTTGAGAGGAAGATAGATGTGTGTGGCTGGAATCGTCGCCGGAGAAAGATTACAAAGAGAGAAGGAGAGATGAGAGGGATGAGAGGTTCACCGGAGAGGGTTCACGGTGGCACCGCCGTCACCGTGCCACCGCCGCCGTGAAACAGATGCCCACCACCGCCTTCCGCCTCTGTTTGGGGGTGGCCGGCGATTAGTTTGGAATCAAGAAAGTGGGGGTGAAGAACATCATTCGGCCGGTGGGTTTTGTTAGAGAGAGAGAGAGAGATTTTGGGGGTGAAAGATAATTAAGTGAGATGATTTGAAGATATTTTTAAATTTAAGAGAGATGAGAGAGGTGAGATGGATGACTGGAGATATTAAATGCTGACAGAGAGAAAGACAGAATTGACATATGGGTTAAATGACCAAATTATCCTTTTTGTTGGCTAAATATGATTGGTGGAGAATGGTTCTTACGGTTCTTACAACTGGGGGTGGTTCTTATTTTAGCGGCTCCCTACATGTTTATATATGTATGTGTATATGTGTATATATATACTAACTAATAATAATAATTCGAGCCGAACCGAGCCGAGCGGACCTTTGCTCATGCTTGGCTCGTTTACAAACCGAACCGAGCAGAGCGGCTCATTTACAACCGAGCGTCAAATCGAACGAGCATTTTCCGAGCAATTTTCGAACGAGCGTCGAGCGAGCGACGAGCGCCGAGCGGTTTGAACGGCCCTATTCACGTCTGCCAATCAAATATATATATTCTTTATGTAGGGTTTTTTATTAATCCAAGACCCACTAATATTTGCTTCAAGCCCATAAGCAAAACAATCAATAACCCATCTCTCATGAACTTGAACTTGCATGGCTGGGGAAATTAGCGGCCCACTATTCTTCTACTTGCTTGTCTTGCTGCCGTATGCAACTCCCAAAGCCCAAAACAATAAATATAATGCCCAACTTGGAAAATTATAACCAAGAATATTATGGTGCATGGGGCCAAACCACTTTTGTCTTGATGCACAAAAATTCCAACGTGCATTTACACTTTTGTTTCTAGTGGTGAATTAATTAGGTTTCAACAAATATGCACCTTTAGCCCCTTGGCTTTCATGAGTTATTTTTTTAACAACTTTTCTTTAATTGCAATTCAGCCCTCCATCTTTCAGCTTTATTTACTATTTCTCAATTCTTCGTACATTAATCGTTTAAGCTCGTTTTTCATTCTTTTTTACACCGGGACCTTGCCAAACACAGAATAATATAAAATAACACTAAAACTAAATAAAAACTATACAAAAATAATACACTTTACACGGGAAAAAATATGTATATTTTACCACACATCAAATATCCCCACACTTAACCTTTTGCTTGTCCCTAAGCAAAACCCTAAGCGACATGTCCAACTTAAACACTTAACAATAACGCAAGTCTCGAACAAATTATAACGCGAACTACGAATCATCAAACACAGCGGTTTCGCAAGACTTACAACGTTCAAAAGGTTGACGAATCATAATATTTAAATGAAAACGGGCCTACCTAATCAAGTTTTTCTTACCTTCAACCAATCAATTATGCATTGTCAACACCCCTCACAATTTCACTCAACCCTCGGCTAATATATATAATATTTCGAGTGAACTCTCAAAACCAAACTATGAAACATACTATCATAAGCTTGTACGTCAATCAAATCTCCACCTAAATGTTAAAATTCGACACGGATCAAGAGGGCTTTATTGGGTAGGTAAGGGCTAAAGGTAGGTTTTTTTCTATTTTTTTTTTTTTGGGAAGAAGTGGCTAAACACATACTCACACGATAAACCGGATAAAAACGAAGTAAATACTAACATATTGGTCATTTCAACCCACAACTTTTTTTTCATTTTTCCTTTTTTTTTTCATATTTTCATTTTTCATGTTTTCTTTTCTTTTCTTTTTTTCTTCATTTTCAAGATAAAGATAACAATACAAAATACGATCCGGTTATCACATCAACAATGGGTAACAAACGAATGGTTTTAGGCTCAAAGTGGTGTCTAAGGGTAATGGTGAAACGGGCGAAACACAAAGGCTACACAAATAGGGTGATCCTAATGCCTCTATCATATCCATGTCAAATCCTAACCGAAGGTCTCAAACTGTATCAAAACGCACAAGTTCTAAAGTAATGCAACAAGTCGGTAAACACACATGAAACGAAAATAGTGAACATATAAATATGAAACATATAAAGGCTCAAATCTCACTATCATGTGGAAAATAGGGCTACCGATATCGATAATGCACAACCAATTAACACTCCGGCTCCATCCACTATCCTAGGCATCCCAAAACCTTTTACTCCCCAAAAACCGATTCAGTCAATCTACTATCCCGCAACTTAAAGAAACATGTGCTCTCTGACTCGTATATTCGACAATTAAACCGCTTTTGACCGACGTGTTGAAAAGGTTTTTCGTTTTCTTTGCGCTAAAGGACCGGGACTCGCAAAACCAACTCTTTTTTTTTTTGGTAATTTTTTTTTGTATTTTCCAAATTTTTGACTCAAAACACACACTAACTAGACACTAAACGATAGTTTCCCATCCCCACACTTAAACTCTACATTGCCCTCAATGTAGGATGGAAACCGACTCAAAAGACTAAAAATAAATAAGAAATAAAAGACTAAGGGCAAATTGGAAAGGACTTAGCTGGTTTTAATAAGGCGTATGTTCCAAAACTCTCGTCCAATCCAGCTCGATCGTATAGCATTTCGGTCGCGATCGGCTTTGACTCTGACTGGTATACTTGGAAAATGCTTGATATCTGCTTAATAGCTCCGAAATCACCCGAATGGAGATTGAGTAGGGGTGGTACTGTTACGCCCTAATTCACGTCTGACCAAAAGTCGCAGCGGAAATGCATGTATAAAAATTTCTTCCATAATAATACTTTAGCTTATTTGAATTTTATTTTCAAAACAACCTTTTTATATAGAATACAACAACTGACTCAATTATAGAATAAATCATAGCTTATGTACAACAAATTACATCCTTAGACAACCCCGTACAATCCCTCAAGTGACTCAGTCCTCGATCTTTATACCTTGATGATCCTCCGTGTCCCGTACAACCTGCATTCACCATATACATTCAAACATTAGCACACAATGTATAAACAAGATCATTCACGTACACTTCACATCTCTTTTTTTATCAACTTCAAGGATTACATCTGCGTATCCATTTCCTGGTGAGGCTTCATGAATGTACCTGCATTACTTATCATTCTCGTGGTACACCATTAATAACGTTAATCATCAATGTGTCTAAATCATACACATATACGTATTTATATACCCACATACATATACATCTACATACGTACGTACACTCGTACGTGCCCTTATACATATCTACATACACAGCTACGTACTTACATATCCTTCCTACAACTAGACATACATTCAAACACTCATGCATATTATTAAGCATAACTACCTAACCCACTACATACGTACACTTGGGGTTATAAACATACATACCTTTCCTTTATCAAAAATGCAACAGAAACTTGAGTTTGGTCCATTCGGGAGCTTAACGGAGCGCCGGGACACGAACTGGATCAACCGGGTTCACATATGGAAGAAAACAGAAAACATAAACTCTGGGCACCGTCGCCGACGCCCATATTGGCCGTCGGCGACGCACCTCCGTCGTTCAAAAGCTCCGTAGACAGAAAACTAGGCCGTCGGCCAAAATTCAATTCCCACATGCCGTCGGCGACGGCCCTTCTGGGCGTCGGCAACGGCCCCTCGTTTATTCATTTTCCTGCTGTGTTGTTTCGTTGTTCGCATAAACTAAAATTCGCATAACTTTCAACCCGTTTACCCGTTTAACCTCCCGTTCCTTTCGACATGCTTGTAAATTCACCGTTTATCATAAGAACCCAAAACCCAACATCCGGATTAAGGAATTTCTTGTCTTACACGCTCTTGGCTTATTATTCACTTATGAATTATTCGACCCGTTATGGGCATTTATACATTAAAAGGTCTATAACATACATAACCCTATACTTCGCTTTCATACTAAACCAAGACATTACTCTAAACGAATAACTCGCTTCCAAATGACTTTTAAGGTCGTTTACCCGAAATCCCCACCAAGGGCGTTTTTGTCAACCTTGCCCCATTATTAACATCAAGCACTACCTTGCATAAGCAACCAATCCTACTACCTAGATACGATTCTCAATCACGCATACCTTGCTCGGATCAAAGCTGAGATCCGTTTAATACTTCATCGATATCATACCATTTGTTCCTATTCGATCTCAATTATCATACCTAGTTAAGTTGCGTATAACTTTACATAAATAACTAAGAAGTGATTACGGAATCACTTACCTTGTACATCCGTGTTCATACCCGCTTGCTTGCCTCATCTTGACCCGTTAGTCTTTCGTGCTTGAGTCCATGTCCATATGATCCCTAATGCTTTCATATTACCGCAATCACATCCTTGTTAGTGTACACGATTTCACATCTAAATGATCATATCAAGAGCGTAACTCACATTTGACTTTCATGGTCAAGTCTAATAAACATAAAGCATACATCCAAAAACCACATCTTTTTAGACTCATGCAATCCATCACGTTAACGCATAAAACACATATTAATTTAGCACCTACCATACGACACTATGTACATTTCGTACTCATGATGCTAAAGTACCTACAATCACATGATCACATAATCATACTCGCATACATATTTGCTTACATATACTTTCACATATCATACACTTTCGCTCTTAATTACCTTGATTCAAGCACATCTAATACAAGGTGAGCATTACACCATTCAAGCACAAGGTACAAGCTCCTAATGCATAATTTTACCAAACCATACATTCAATCCGAATTCTCATATGGACTCCACCTTAAGCACACTTAACATATTATTTTGCTAACGACTACACCATAAACACCTTCTATACATACTACCCACAACTTTCATACGATTTCACAATTTTGTTCTCTTAGGCATTTCATCGAACACTTGGCGGGTATCACATTTGTAAAACATTATGTACAAGCTTTTAAAGCGTGATTCCTACTAATTCTTCACATAACTTATTAACAATCAATCAAGCTCATAACAATATTTCGCCCTAACTACGGACATATGGTTGTGACACCCATTATTCGTAACAAGATCATCAAAAACAATCAAATTAACACATAGAAATCTCAATGTTTCTAGCCATTCCTTGACATGCAAGTGGGTTTAGCCTAATCCATGTTCATATTCAAAATTTAACATATCTCGATGTCTACTCAGCCATTGCAACCATCATTCATACTAGATTTAGCATTACATTCACGAATTACACTAAACCCACTAAATCAAACATCACCAAATTGCAAAATTCGACTTACTTGATGTAGGAAATGCTTAGATGATCACCATTCTTAGTTTATGCAGTCAACTAGCCTTCGATTCCCCTTTTAATTTGAAGATTTTGAAGAAACTAGGGTTTGAACCCTTTTCTTCCTTCCTGCTCATCGACACACACACACACTCTATGTGTGTGTGTGGTGTTTTAATTTCTTTTTTTATAAAATCATGTTTCCCACTTAACGGTTTTGGTCCCTCTAGTTTCATTTCGGTTAAATAAGAGATTAAAACTTATTTGTTTACATCAACCGGGTTTTTAATTTACCAAACCCGTTTTTGGGGCGTTACAGGTACATATCCAAACCTGCATTAACAAAAACAAGCAAAACCAAAGCAGTACCGACTCTAGAAAAAACGACTCAAAACTACTAAGTTAGACTCATGGTACAAAATAAACGATTCAAAATACAAACTCTACAAACCTCCCCACACTTGAATTTAATCAGGAGGTTTCTCCTTTATCCAACCTCGGTCCAACCCGTTTAATTCCACCCGTTCCTTATTATAAATTAAAATTTTAAGGGTGGAAATTATAAACCTTTTAACATTTTCAAACGGGTCAGGCCAACAATACTTAAACTTACCTGGACCAAACCTGATTCGTGGCATGTAATGAGAAGGATGGTGTTGTGCAAACTTCATCAATTCCTCCTTCTTCTTCTTTTGGTACCATCCTTGAATCCTCAGAAGGTGTTGATCCAAGCTCTTTCTCGCCCTCTCCCGTGTTCTTGATCGTGGTGGCAGTCCATCTTCTAACTTCTCCATGGGTCGGCTATCAAACTCCTCAGCCACTATCTCTTCTACGTTTGGTGTATATTTGATCTCCATGGTCGGCGTCTCTACAAGTAATGTCTCTAGATAGGCGAGATCGCCAACCGGGTCAAATTCTTCATCTTCAAGAGTTGGCAAACCTACCAACTCATCACCAAACTCCTCCTCCCAAGATGGTACATGCTCCTCAATTTTCGCATCTTCCATCTTGTCTAGTGGCTCTTCTTCAACTTTTTCAACTGCGGTGTAGTCGAGCACCTCTAACTCTGCCTCTTCAACTACCCCCTCATCATCACTCCAAAAGCCATCATCGATATTCCATGGCGTGGGACACCAATAGCTGGAATTAACGACTTGTTGAACCGGAGGTGGGACTTCAACGTCCATTATCGTCTCCGGTTCTACATCTGATAACTCTGGATCACCAGGTGGCTCTTCTTCAATCTCTTCTTCCGTTAATCTCCTATATTCAGCCAGTTGCGCATCTATCTTCTCATCACCACAGGAAAAATCAATTATAAACTTACCATTCTTCTCTTCTTGTTCTTCCTGCTCTACCTTATCATTTTCATTTGTACTCTCAGTATCCTCCAATGGCGTTTCCTTTAAATCTGAAGACATCGCCCCTTGAAAAGCGACTGGACAATCTTCATACTTGTGCGGTCCAGCGCAACCCTGACAAAATGGATCCATGAGTTGATTATTGCTTTCCCTCAACATCTGTTCTAATGCTGCTGTCGACAGAGCGATGACTTGACATGATTCCACCAATGTCTGAAAATAAGGTGGGCACTCGTTTTCGTTGCATGATTGATATGGTAAAGTATAGAAATTCTGATATGGTGAAGGATAGGAATTCTGATATGACTGTGGCTCTGAATATGAGTTAGAAGAGTAATATGTGGAATACCCCTGCGAAGGATATGACTGCGGCTGCACAAGAGGGTTAGCATCGAAATCTATGGGACACCCCGAATCGTTTGGACAATATTTGGTGTAATGGGGCCCTCCACAGATAAAACACATGATAAAAAATATATAAAAAAATAACTAATAAAAATATATTTAAAAAAAACGACTAGACACACTACTCCTAGACACAAACCCTAAGACTCAAACTACAAATAAGACCAATTAAACAAATAAGATCAGTCAAAGCTAATAACGCAATCGCCTAAGTGTCCCCGGCAACGACGCCAAAAACTTGATGTGCTGAATGCGGTCTATAAAAACTACTAACCTAATCTAGACACCCTAGTTTTAAATTTATAAACTAAGACTCTCTAAATGCTAGACCACTGACAGGCAAGTGTACCTATCGTACGTAGTAAAGCCTAATGAAGTCCGAGTATCGAACCCACGAGACACTAGCGACGCTAACTAGACTCTGACTCAACTAATACTTAACTGGTTTTAATTTGTTTTGAATTCGAGGTTTTAACTAATTAAACTAAATGACTAAGAAAATGGCAGACACAACAAACAACGTGAAACAAACACGAACTCGGGGACTAGGTGTAAATCAAATATGATGAGAAAAGACTACCTAGGTTTCGAATCCCTAGAATCATGCAACGCTATCTTGACTATGGCAATGGTTAAATATCCTACTCCCTCGATTAACCCCCCGCTAGAGATGTATCAAACGAAAGATAAGAACGAAATGCGAAGTGCTAGAACGAACCGGCTCGACCTATCGATACCAAATCCCACGCAAATAGAATCCTTTTGACCTCAGAGACAATTATGTTAAGAGAAGATCCCAAAAACGCAAAGCAACCCAAACCATGAAGATTGAAATCCTAGGAAACCTTAACCACGATGTAATAAACGAGCCCGAGCTATCGGTCACCCAATCTACCCACCAATGATTAGCTAATAACCTAGCTCACCTTAATCGTCTTTCGAGTCACAAGATGAGGATGCAAGTTTTAGTATATTGATTTTTAATTATTAATCGAATTGGTCAATTTCTCAACTCAATATTCAAACCGAAAACCCTAAGATCAACGATTCAAATTAAACTCTAAGTCTAGGGGATATTTCTATGTGCCTAAACCGTTGAATTCATCAACCAATAATCAATCAAAACTCACCAACATGCAATATCAAGATCAATCACAAGGAAAAGTTATGTAAATCACATCAAATAACCATAATCAAGTCAAAACAACGTAACAATCACTAGTTCATCGCAACCTAGGTAGTTTAGAAGTTTAGCTACTCATATTATTCAAGAACATGACAAACTTGGTTCTAAAAATTAAACAACACATGGGTTCAACATAAAAGATTAAACTAATAAGAATAATATCGAACCCGTGATGCTCCAAATATGAACTGAATATTTTTTTTCTTCCTTTTGCACCCAAAGAAACAGCCGGCTCCAATGATGATGTTGTCGAAATATGCCTTCTGTCCAAATATTATACTGCCTCCACTTCCTGCCGTCACTTGTGGTTTTCGAAAACAATTCTCCTCCCCCTGTTCACGTCTGCCTATCAAATATATATATTCTTTATGTAGGGTTTTTTATTAATCCAAGACCCACTAATATTTGCTTCAAGCCCATAAGCAAAACAATCAATAACCCATCTCTCATGAACTTGAACTTGCATGGCTGGGGAAATTAGCGGCCCACTATTCTTCTACTTGCTTGTCTTGCTGCCGTATGCAACTCCCAAAGCCCAAAACAATAAATATAATGCCCAACTTGGAAAATTATAACCAAGAATATTATGGTGCATGGGGCCAAACCACTTTTGTCTTGATGCACAAAAATTCCAACGTGCATTTACACTTTTGTTTCTAGTGGTGAATTAATTAGGTTTCAACAAATATGCACCTTTAGCCCCTTGGCTTTCATGAGTTATTTTTTTAACAACTTTTCTTTAATTGCAATTCAGCCCTCCATCTTTCAGCCAGGACCGTCTCCGAAAATCCGTAAAAAAATTTTGGCCCTCTGCGAATAGAAGAAAACGGGCCCCTATAATATAAAGTCAATAACTCAAATTTAAAGAAAGAGAAGATATATATATATATATATATATAATTGAATAAGTACATATGTATAAAGAGAAGATAAATATATAATTGAATCAGTACATATGTATATACTAACTAGAAAACATAAAAGTAAATGAAAAAAATGGCCGCAAAAATATAACTTTTTTTAATAAATTATATGTATATATAAAAAGTTAGAAATATATAAGGGGGACTTTGTCTGTTTTGATGCACTCGTTATGACAAACAAAATAAAAAAAATCCAAAAAATTTCGTGTTCGTGTTATTCGTTTTTTTTTTTGTAAAATGAAAGGAAAAAACCATTTAAAAAATTGTTTTGTTGTATTTAATTTAAATAATAAACAAAATAATCATAAATAATAAAAGATTTCGGTTTCTAATTGAAAAAGAAAAGTTTCCAATAGAAAAAGAAAATCTAGATTTAAAAACAGGGAGAAGAAAACGAAAAAAAAAAAAACAGTAAGAAAACGAAAAAAAAAAAACAGTAAAAAAACAAAAAGAAAAATGAAAATATTAGATGGGAAAGAAATGGGAAGAAAAAAGAAATAAAATAGGCCGAAATGCATTATGCACTATTCGAACTTGAGCAAATTGATGCAACTCTTTTAAATAGATCACAAAGACCACCAGAGCAAGTTTTAGATTGTTAACAGATTTAAAACAGAATGTTTATATACACACTTAGTGTATAATTAAAAAACAAATTTGGGCCCTCGGAGGGACTGGGCCCTGTGCGGTGGCCCACCCTGCACCCCCTCCGGGCCGGCCCTGCTTTCAGCTTTATTTACTATTTCTCGATTCTTCGTACATTAATCGTTTAAGCTCGTTTTTCATTCTTTTTTACACCGGGACCTGGCAAAACACAGAATAATATAAAATAACACCAAAACTAAATAAAAACTATACAAAAATAATACACTTTACACGGGGAAAAATATGTATATTTTACCACACATCAAAGATCTTCATCATCCAGGGTTATAGATCTCAGTGTTGAGATTGTGGTTGTATCAGAGATCTTGTTGATCTCAGTTTCTGTTTTTACTTTGTTTGTATTTCTGTTATGTTCAACAGATTTTACTAATCTGTTGAACTTGTATTGTATTTCATATAGATCTCATAAGTTTGAGATCTAGGGTTTTGGTTGGGATATTTTCTGAGTTGGATAATCAATAAAAGTTTTGTCACAAGTTTTGTCACTATTTCTGGTGTTTGTTATATTTCTGATGTGATTGATTTAGATCCATACCATTTTACATGGTATCAGAGTATTTCAGGCTCTATATCGCAGATCTAAGTCTTCCGCTGTTAGATCTATTGTTGGTTTGTACTGATTGTTGTCTGATTTTGTAGATCCGTGGTTCTTCTGGTCTTGGGAGTGTGACGGTGTGGATCTTGATATTGTTCTTGGGATTCGTGTGAAGGCTGTGTTGGTCTCTGAAACCCTAGAAGGATTCAGAGTAAACTGACCAGTTTATATTGTTAGCTATTGTATGAACTGTAACCCTAGAAGGTTACAGTATTCATATTGTTTGAAGAAATTGCACCCACTGTGAGATCTTTCTTCTTCTGTTTAGTTAGTTTTTTTGCTTTGTTGGTTGATTTAGTTGAAGTCGGGGTAGTGAGGACCGGCACCTTTGTTGTTTGTTGATTGGCTTTCTTTGATTGTTATTTTGTGTTTGTTGGTTGTTTTTTTTTGTGTTAATACTTCTTAGGGTTTGGCTCCTGTATTAAGACCTGTTCAGGCACTATAAGTGATGAACCTGAAATCTGGACACTGATACAGCTTCGCCTTAGGGTATTGTGTTTCTGTCTTGATTGATTATTTGTTTGTGAATCTGTTCTGTCTACTTGTTGTGTTGTGATTCTTTCTGAATCTTGTTTGTTATCATGGGTGATGCTGATCCAAATGCTAGTACGTCTCAGACATTGATAAGCAAGTTAGATATTGGAGATCCTTTGTATCTTCATCCTAGTGATTCTAGTGCCTTAACTATTGTTAGTGTTAAGCTAAAGGGTACTGAGAATTATTCTGTATGGTCTACTTCTATGAAATTGGCTTTAGAAGCCAAGAATAAGTTTGGTTTTGTTAATGGGAAATGTGAAAGATCCACAGAGGATCATGTGCTTGCTAGTCAGTGGAATAGGTGTAATTCTGTGGTGTTAACCTGGCTTTTGAACTCTGTTTCTGAGGATCTGTTTTTAGGTCAAGTTTTTTCTACTCTTGCTTTAGAGGTTTGGGAGGATCTAAAAGAAACCTATGACAAGATAGATGGTTCTGTGGTTTATGATTTGTTTAAAAAAATTAATTGTATATCTCAAAATGGTTCTACTGTGGCAGATTATTACAATAGACTGACCACTATGTGGAAACAATTTGATGCTATGCTCAAACTGCCCACATGTTCTTGTAAAGCAGCAAAAGATTACAATGATTTTTCAATGTTAATCAAATTAATGCAGTTTCTTATGGGGTTAGATGATGTTTATCAACCAGTAAGAACAAATCTATTAACCAGAGAAGTCTTTCCATCTGTCAAGGTTGCTTTTTCTGTGGTTTCAAGGGAGGAATCACACAGGATGTCCAGTAGTGGGTCAAAAGGA